>NC_037677.1:2973487-3219261 GCF_003255815.1 Theropithecus gelada | reverse complement strand
AGGATTTTTATGGTATTAGGTCTAACATTTAAGTCTCTAATCCATCTTGAATTAATTTTCGTATAAGGAGTAAGGAAAGGATCCAGTTTCAGCTTTCTACTTATGGCTAGCCAATTTTCCCAGCACCATTTATTAAATAGGGAATCCTTTCCCCATTTCTTGTTTTTCTCAGGTTTGTCAAAGATCAGATGGCTGTAGATGTGTGGTATTATTTCTGAGGACTCTGTTCTGTTCCATTGGTCTATATCTCTGTTTTGGTACCAGTACCATGCTGTTTTGGTTACTGTAGCCTTGTAGTATAGTTTGAAGTCAGGTAGCGTGATGCCTCCAGCTTTGTTCTTTTGACTTAGGATTGTCTTGGAGATGCGGGCTCTTTTTTGGTTCCATATGAACTTTAAAGCAGTTTTTTCCAATTCTGTGAAGAAACTCATTGGTAGCTTGATGGGGATGGCATTGAATCTATAAATTACCTTGGGCAGTATGGCCATTTTCACGATATTGATTCTTCCTATCCATGAGCATGGTATGTTCTTCCATTTGTTTGTGTCCTCTTTTATTTCACTGAGCAGTGGTTTGTAGTTCTCCTTGAAGAGGTCCTTTACATCCCTTGTAAGTTGGATTCCTAGGTATTTGATTCTCTTTGAAGCAATTGTGAATGGAAGTTCATTCATGATTTGGCTCTCTGTTTGTCTGTTACTAGTGTATAAGAATGCTTGTGATTTTTGCACATTAATTTTGTATCCTGAGACTTTGCTGAAGTTGCTTATCAGCTTAAGGAGATTTTGGGCTGAGACAATGGGGTTTTCTAAATATACAATCATGTCATCTGCAAAGAGGGACAATTTGACTTCTTCTTTTCCTAACTGAATACCCTTGATTTCTTTCTCTTGCCTGATTGCCCTAGCCAGAACTTCCAACACTATGTTGAATAGGAGTGGTGAGAGAGGGCATCCCTGTCTTGTGCCAGTTTTCAAAGGGAATTTTTCCAGTTTTTGCCCATTCAGTATGATATTGGCTGTGGGTTTGTCATAAATAGCTCTTATTATTTTGAGGTACGTTCCATCAATACCGAATTTATTGAGCGTTTTTAGCATGAAGGGCTGTTGAATTTTGTCAAAAGCCTTTTCTGCATCTATTGAAATAATCATGTGGTTCTTGTCTTTGGTTCTGTTTATATGCTGGATTATGTTTATTGATTTGCGAATGTTGAACCAGCCTTGCATCCCAGGGATGAAGCCCACTTGATCATGGTGGATAAGCTTTTTGATGTGTTGCTGAATCCGGTTTGCCAGTATTTTATTGAGGATTTTTGCATCGATGTTCATCAGGGATATTGGTCTAAAATTCTCTTTTTTTGTTGTATCTCTGCCAGGCTTTGGTATCAGGATGATGTTGGCCTCATAAAATGAGTTAGGGAGGATTCCCTCTTTTTCTATTGATTGGAATAGTTTCAGAAGGAATGGTACCAACTCCTCCTTGTACCTCTGGTAGAATTCAGCTGTGAATCCATCTGGTCCTGGACTTTTTTTGGTTGGTAGGCTATTAATTATTGCCTCAATTTCAGAGCCTACTATTGGTCTATTCAGGGATTCAACTTCTTCCTGGTTTAGTCTTGGAAGAGTGTAAGTGTCCAGGAAATTATCCATTTCTTCTAGATTTTCCAGTTTATTTGCGTAGAGGTGTTTATAGTATTCTCTGATGGTAGTTTGTATTTCTGTGGGGTCGGTGGTGATATCCCCTTTATCATTTTTAATTGCGTCGATTTGATTCTTCTCTCTTTTCTTCTTTATTAGTCTTGCTAGTGGTCTGTCAATTTTGTTGATCTTTTCAAAAAACCAACTCCTGGATTCATTGATTTTTTGGAGGGTTTTTTGTGTCTCTATCTCCTTCAGTTCTGCTCTGATCTTAGTTATTTCTAGCCTTCTGCTAGCTTTCGAATGTGTTTGCTCTTGCTTCTCTAGTTCTTTTAATTGCGATGTTAGAGTGTCAATTTTAGATCTTTCCTGCTTTCTCTTGTGGGCATTTAGTGCTATAAATTTCCCTCTACACACTGCTTTAAATGTGTCCCAGAGATTCTGGTATGTTGTATCTTTGTTCTCATTGGTTTCAAAGAACATCTTTATTTCTGCCTTCATTTCGTTATGTACCCAGTAGTCATTCAGGAGCAGGTTGTTCAGTTTCCATGTAGTTGAGCGGTTTTGATTGAGTTTCTTAGTCCTGAGTTCTAGTTTGATTGCACTGTGGTCTGAGAGACAGTTTGTTATAATTTCTGTTCTTGTACATTTGCTGAGGAGTGCTTTACTTCCAATTACGTGGTCAATTTTGGAATAAGTACGATGTGGTGCTGAGAAGAATGTATATTCTGTTGATTTGGGGTGGAGAGTTCTATAGATGTCTATTAGGTCTGCTTGCTGCAGAGATGAGTTCAATTCCTGGATATCCTTGTTAACTTTCTGTCTCGTTGATCTGTCTAATGTTGACAATGGAGTGTTGAAGTCTCCCATTATTATTGTATGGGAGTCTAAGTCTCTTTGTAAGTCTCTAAGGACTTGCTTTATGAATCTGGGTGCTCCTGTATTGGGTGCATATATATTTAGGATAGTTAGCTCTTCCTGTTGAATTGATCCCTTTACCATTATGTAATGGCCTTCTTTGTCTCTTTTGATCTTTGATGGTTTAAAGTCTGTTTTATCAGAGACTAGTATTGCAACCCCCGCTTTTTTTTGTTCTCCATTTGCTTGGTAAATCTTCCTCCATCCCTTTATTTTGAGCCTATGTATGTCTCTGCGTGTGAGATGGGTCTCCTGAATACAGCAGACTGATGGGTCTTGACTCTTTATCCAGTTTGCCAGTCTGTGTCTCTTAATTGGAGCATTTAGTCCATTTACATTTAAGGTTAAGATTGTTATGTGTGAACTTGATCCTGCCATTATGATATTAACTGGTTATTTTGCTCATTAGTTGATGCAGTTTCTTCCTAGCCTCGATGGTCTTTACATTTTGGCATGTTTTTGAGATGGCTGGTACCGGTTGTTCCTTTCCATGTTGAGTGCTTCCTTCAGGGTCTCTTGTAAGGCAGGCCTAGTGGTGACAAAATCTCTAAGCATTTGCTTATCTGTAAAGGATTTTATTTCTCCTTCACTTATGAAACTTAGTTTGGCTGGATATGAAATTCTGGGTTTAAAATTCTTTTCTTTAAGAATGTTGAATATTGGCCCCCACTCTCTTCTGGCTTGGAGAGTTTCTGCCGAGAGATCTGCTGTGAGTCTGATGGGCTTCCCTTTGTGGGTAACCCGACCTTTCTCTCTGGCTGCCCTTAAGATTTTTTCCTTCATTTCAACTTTGGTGAATCTGGCAATTATGTGCCTTGGAGTTGCTCTTCTCGAGGAGTATCTTTGTGGCGTTCTCTGTATTTCCTGGATTTGAATGTTGGCCTGCCCTACTAGGTTGGGGAAGTTCTCCTGGATGATATCCTGAAGAGTGTTTTCCAACTTGGTTCCATTTTCCCCCTCACTTTCAGGCACCCCAATCAGACGTAGATTTGGTCTTTTTACATAATCCCATACTTCTTGCAGGCTTTGTTCATTTCTTTTTCTTCTTTTTTCTTTTGGTTTCTCTTCTCGCTTCATTTCATTCATTTGATCCTCAATCGCTGATACTCTTTCTTCCAGTTGATCGAGTCGGTTACTGAAGCTTGTGCATTTGTCACGTATTTCTCGTGTCATGGTTTTCATCTCTTTCATTTCGTTTATGACCTTCTCTGCATTAATTAGTCTAGCCGTCAATTCTTCCACTTTTTTTTCAAGATTTTTAGTTTCTTTGCGCTGGGTACGTAATTCCTCCTTTAGCTCTGAGAAATTTGATGGACTGAAGCCTTCTTCTCTCATCTCGTCAAAGTCATTCTCCGTCCAGCTTTGATCCGTTGCTGGCGATGAGCTGCGCTCCTTTGCCGGGGGAGATGCGCTCTTGTTTTTTGAATTTCCAGCTTTTCTGCCCTGCTTTTTCCCCATCTTTGTGGTTTTATCTGCCTCTGGTCTTTGATGATGGTGATGTACTGATGGGGTTTTGGTGTAGGTGTCCTTCCTGTTTGATAGTTTTCCTTCTAACAGTCAGGACCCTCAGCTGTAGGTCTGTTGGAGATTGCTTGAGGTCCACTCCAGACCCTGTTTGCCTGGGTAACAGCAGCAGAGGCTGCAGAAGATAGAATATTTCTGAACAGCAAGTGTACCTGTCTGATTCTTGCTTTGGAAGCTTCCTCTCAGGGGTGTACTCCACCCTGTGAGGTGTGGGGTGTCAGACTGCCCCTAGTGGGGGATGTCTCCCAGTTAGGCTACTCAGGGGTCAGGGACCCGCTTGAGCAGGGAGTCTGTCCCTTCTCAGATCTCAACCTCCGTGTTGGGAGATCCACTGCTCTCTTCAAAGCTGTCAGACAGAGTCGTTTGCGTCTGCAGAGGTGTCTGCTGCTTTGTTATTGTTTTCTGTGCCCTGCCCCCAGAGGTGGAGTCTACAGAGACAGGCAGGTTTCCTTGAGCTGCTGTGAGCTCCACCCAGTTCGAGCTTCCCAGCAGCTTTGTTTACCTACTTAAGCCTCAGCAATGGCGGGCGCCCCTCCCCCAGCCTCGCTGCTGCCTTGCCGGTAGATCACAGACTGCTGTAATAGCAATGAGGGAGGCTCCGTGGGTGTGGGACCCTCCCGGCCAGGTGTGGGATATGATCTCCTGGTGTGCCTGTTTGCTCAAAGCGCAGTATTGGGGTGGGAGTTACCCGATTCTCCAGGTGTTGTGTGTCTCAGTTCCCCTGGCTAGGAAAAGGGATTCCCTTCCCCCTTGCGCTTCTCAGGTGAGGCAATGCCTCGCCCTGCTTCAGCTCTCGCTGGTCGGGCTGCAGCAGCTGACCAGTACCGATCGTCCGGCACTCCCCAGTGAGATGAACCCAGTACCTCAGTTGAAAATGCCGAAATCACCGGTCTTCTGTGTCGCTGGCGCTGGGAGTTGAAGACTGGAGCTGCTCCTATTCGGCCATCTTGCTCCGCCCCCCTCTTACATCTTTCTGTCTTCTGAGTTCTCCAAGTCTCTAGGAAGTTCCAAACTTTCCCATATTTTCCTGTCATCTTCTGAGCCCTCCAAACTGTTTCAACCTCTGCTTGTTACCTAGGGTCAAAGTCGCTTCCACATTTTCAGGTATCTTTACAGCATACCCCACTACCTGGTACCAATTTACTGTATGAGTCTATTCTCATACTGCTAATAAATACTTACTCAAAACTGGGTAATTTATAAAGACAAGGAAGTTTAATGGACACACAGTTTGACATGGCTGGGGAGGCCTCACAATCATGGCGGAAGGTGAATGAGGAGCAAAGTCATGTCTTACATGGTGGCAGGCAAGAGAGAGCTTGTGCAGGGGAACTGTCCTTTATAAAACCATCAGATCCGTGAGACTTATTCACTATCACGAGAACAGCATGGGGAAGACCCACTCCCATGATTCCATTACCTCCCACTGGGCTCCTCCCACAACATATAGAGATTTGGGGAGTTACAATTCAATATGAGATTTGTGTGGGGACACAGCCAAACCATATCAACCCCTAAAACAAACCTGTGAAATAGAAATGTGCATTTCTGTGTGGCCAGCAAAATCAAAGCTCACTCATTTTAAAATCTCTAGTCGCATTTCAGTATAAAGTTTTCTGAAAGCATTTTGTAAAGGTAAAGGAAAGAAGCTAATTTAAGCAGCAACCTTTGAAATAATTCATATTCATTAAACCACAAGTAGAAGGAGGGACCGTGAGCTTGGGAGGCATTCTCATATTAAACTCCTCATCCCAAAAAGGAACTGTCTCTCAGGTAAGAAAAGATAAGGAGTCTAAGCTCTTTCTGAATAGATCCATAGGTAAAAAGTAGAAAATATTAAAACACTGGGAACCCAGAGAAGTCCATACAAGAATCAGGCCTTTAGGAGTAGGACTCTAGCTGAAGCCTGAATTTGGAAAAGCTTTTGGAAACAAGCTCTCCTACCACAACTTTCTGGGTCAGGGACCTCACCAAAGCAGTTTTCATGACCCGGCCATCAGCCCCCGAGTCCAGTCTGCTACACTGCAGCACATCGGGCTGCTGCTCTAGGATTAAATCCCTTAACACGTCTGCTGCACTGCAGCATGTCGGGGCTGCTACCCCTTAGCAAGTGCCTGTTTTCCTCAAGTAACACACACAATTGGCAGCCTGTAGTATGCCCTGTTGTTTAAAGGATGACTGGGATTTTTTTTAAATTTATTTATTTATTATTATTATTATTATTATTATACTTTAAGTTCTAGGGTACATGTGCATCACGTGCAGGTTTGTTACATTTGTATACTTGTGCCATGTTGCTGTGCTGCACCCATTAACTCGTCAGCACCCCTCCACTCATCATTTACATCAGGTATAACTCCCAATGCAATCCCTCCCCCCGCCCCCCTCCCCATGATAGGCCCCGGTGTGTGATGTTCCCCTTCCCGAGTCCAAGTGATCTCATTGTTCAGTTCCCACCTATGAGTGAGAACATGCGGTGTTTGGTTTTCTGTTCTTGTGATAGTTTGCTAAGAATGATGGTTTCCAGCTGCATCCATGTCCCTACAAAGGACACAAACTCATCCTTTTTTATGGCTGCATAGTATTCCATGGTGTATATGTGCCACATTTTCTTAATCCAGTCTGTCACTGATGGACATTTGGGTTGATTCCAAGTCTTTGCTATTGTGATTAATTAGACCATCAAAGCCCTGGACTAATAGACTATTGCCAATCCCATCTCTATTCCTGCTCATCTCTTCTCCTTCCTTTTCCATCCTCTTTTTTTATTGATCTGGTTTTTGATCTGCAATCAATTTTTTTTAATCAAATAATTGATCTGCAATTATTTGATTAAAAAAATGCACCCTGATCAGTCTATCTCCAGCAGTCTGTCACTATCTAAATAGTTTTTGAGGTCCCAATAATTATCCCAACTAATGGCTTCCTTGATTACCTTCATCCCCAAAATCAGGCAGCATTTAGATAAAAATTACACATAATTTAGTACTTCATCATATTTTGGTATTATTTCTGTAATTTCATGTGTTTTAGCGTTGTCTTTCTAACCTGGGTACAAGATCCATGAAACTTTGATAATTCTCCTGCATTCCCCCAAAGAACCTAGAACAGAACACAGCACAGGATCCATTGACTGATGGGCTTATTTACTGATGTGACCCAGAGGTGCTCATAACAAGCTATAAATATGAAATCAAGACATTCACAAAATAAAGAGATCGGCCAGGGGTGACGGCTCATGCCTATAATCCCAGCATTTTGTGAGGCCAAAGCGAGACGATTGTTTGACCCCAGGAGTTTCAGACCAGCCTGGGCAACATGAAAAAAACCGTCTCTACAAACAAATAAAATAAAATAAAAATAGCTGAGTGTCATGGCACATGCCTGTAGTCCCAACTACTCAGGAGACTGAGGCAGGAGGATCGCTTGAGCCCAGGAGTTCCAGGCTGCAGTGAGCAATGATTACTCCACTGCACTCCAGCCTGGGTGACAGGGTGAGACCCTGCCTCTCAAATAAAATAAAATAAAAAATGAAAAGATCAACATTACAAGGAGAATAAAGTATTTGGCCCAGCACTGAGGAGATTTTACTTAGGCAGATTTATTTCTTTTAATCAGTAAATATTGCAATCCTTAACAAGAAAGTAGGAGACCCAAAGAGAACCCCAGTTTTATAGACTGGTTAGAAAGAAAGAGTGGACCTAAAGCTTATGGCCAGTAAATATAAATAAATAAATAGCAAAAATTCCAACTGCAATGATATGATTAGCACAAGATTCAGACAATAGAATGAATGGTATTTGACGTCTACATTAAGACATTTCTACAAAATCAAATAATTGGATCTGTTATGAGTGAACTAAGGTGAAACTCTGTAAAAAGATAACTCAAGAATGTGACATTTCCAAAAAGATAGTACATTTAGAATGTCTGCCGGAATAAAGAGACATAGCTGTTTTATAACTTAGGGTATTAATAGAAAACTTGAGTTGTGGCGAGGCCAGCCACCTGGGAGTCAGCTACCATGGGAAAGGTGGTTTGCTACTCACAGATCCCAAGAGGAAGAGGTGGGCACAGCCCCAGGGCCATGCAGGGAAGCCCAAGGCCAGAGGCAGAGGGAGGGGAAAGCTGGCAAGAGCCTTTATTACGGCTTCCATAGCAAGGCAGGCTTAGCAGGCTTAGGTCTGGCTAGTTTGAATAAATTCTGGGGGCTCTGGGGCATACGGACTGGCCTCAGTTGTCTCGGATCTGGTTGTGAGGTGATTAGGGCAGATGAATAGGGTAGAGGTCTTGAGTGTGAGAGTATGATAAAAAGGTGGTTGAGATGTGGCCCCCGGATGCATCCTAGTGGAAAGCAGAACTTCTTCCAAGAAGAGGAGGTAGGGAGAAGGAGGCCGGAACCATTGCAAGGTGATTCAGGCACATGACAGGGTGGTCCAGAAGATTATGCGTCCAGCATACCCATATAAAGCAGATGTCAAAGCATCACATTTGCAGAGCTGGAAATGTGATTACTATAGTTGCATGGACACAGCAACTGTTAGGGATACATAAAAAGTAACAAGGGAACATAACCTATGAATTTAACTATTTCACCTTGAACAGGGTGGTATGGTTTCTGTGTCCCCACCCAAATCTCATGTCAAATTGTAATCCTCGGTGTTGGAGGAGGGGCCTGGTGGGAAGTAATCGGCTCATGGGGGCGGATTTCTCTCTTGTTGTTCTCATGATAGTGAGTTTTCACAAGATCTGGTTGTTGAAGATCTTGTGAGATCTTCAAATCTCACTATCTTCAAATCTTCAAATCTACTTCCCCCTTCACTCTATTCCTCCTGCTCTAGCCATGCGGGATATGCCGGCTTCTCCTTCGCCTTCCGTCATCACCGTAAGTTTCCTGAGGCCTCCCCAGCCATGCTTCCTGCACAGCCTGCAGAACCACGAGCCAGTTAAACCTTCTTGCCTTATAAATTACCCAGTCTCAGGTAGTTTTTTCTAACAATGCTAGAGTGGACTAATACGACGGGTCTGAGAATCAGGTCACTATTCAAATGGCAGAAAGCTACCTACTATTGAAACATGAAATCAAGCCTACTGCCTGTGCCCTGGCCTCTTCTACCTTTGCAGCAGCAAAGGAAGCCAATTTACAAACAAGATAGAGAAAGCTAACAAGTGACCAAAATAGATTTCGATTGTAAGTGAAATAAACTTAACTACAACATTGAGCCCATAACCTTGGTAGTAAAATAAAATGAAGTGAAAGAAGCGATGCTGTAATAACAATTTAATATTCACCAGATTGTAAAGCGAATCTAGGAGGAATCATTGTTCATGCAAGAAGAAAATTACCACCCAATATAATCTGTGGTGAGACATATTCATGGCCACCCAGAGAGCCCCAAAATCTAAATGGTGATTTTCTTTTAAATGATGGCTGGGCGCTGCTGGTGCTTAATTAATTTCTTCATGTCCTCCAGAGTAGGATGAGCTGTACCTGCTTCAAACACGCCTGAGGATGAGGCTATACCACAGGAACTACCTGGATTGCAGGAGAGAGGGGAGTGGGTGGCCTTCACCAATGGCCACTGAGTGATTGCATACTGGAAATGCATTGGTCTAAAACTCAGAAGGCCTCAGTTCTCACCAGAGCCCTGCCCATAGGCAGCTGTTTGATCCTGAGCAAGGAATTTAGCTCTTTTCATGTGTTGAAATACTGAGGTTTTTCCATATCTCAGAGAAGTGGGTAGGATTAAAGGATTTTTAAATTTTCTTCCAAAGCAGCCATTACACTGACCCACAGCCATCATGCCTGAGCATAAGAATATGCTGCCATTGCCTAGACCATTACCCCTTCTCTTGTGTTGTTGGCCAGAAATGCCCCAGACACTTCATGGTACCTTAAAACTTATTTAGAACATCCACAAGCAACTCTTTAGGGACACCCTTACCATCTCGGAAGGTATATAAATGCAGGCTGTTACCAATAGGAAAGTCTTAGTATTGGATCACCATGAACACACAATGGCATTCAAGGTATTGTGCAAAGTTGTTTCTTATTTTACTTGTTAGCCCATTCAGAACTAACCTCATGTGCACCTCCAGGAGTCCCTCTTCTCTCCCGTTACAATCACTCAAAGTTATTCCCTGGATCTCGGACCTTCCTCCAGCATCCTGGCTTCAAACTGGAAAAGCAACACTAACTATTGCATAATACCAGTCTTGTACACTTCTGAAGACTTCAGGTTCTTTAGAATTCCATTCTATTAAAGGTTCCCACCCTGAAAGGGGCTAGAGAACAGGAAGGAAGGAAGGAAGGAGGGAAGGAAGGAAGGGAGGGAGGGAGGGAGAGGAGGGGAGAGGAGGGGAGGGAAGGAAGGAAAGGAAGGAGGGAAGGAAGGAGAGGAAGGGAGAAAGAAGAGGAAGGGAGAAGGGGTCGCTCTCTAGGTTATTAAGGCAACTTTGTTGAGAAACTATGCTTGCGTTTAAATATGAGATTGTCCTAATATTTGGGTTTTCATAACTCAGAGCTTCAGTCAGGTGCATCACTGGGCTCAGCCAGATATACGAATCATCTGCTCCTGGGTCTAGTAGGTAATGTACTTGGCCACAATCTTAGTTTTCTCATAAAGAAACTTCATCTTCTAGGCTTCCCCAGTAGGATTCTGTAAAATCTGTTTACCCCTGCCCCTAGTAAACGTGTGAGCATATTATGCCTTCCCCTTCTCGTGTCTGCATGAGCACAGCTCATTTCAGTAAGGCCATTCTTTAAATACGGCAAATAAAAGACCACTTGTTCTTCAGCTTTAAAACTCTTTTCTATTATAAGCACATATTGCAGAATTCTATACCTTTTGTGTCCTTGACAAACTACTAGAGAACTTCTGAACATTGGTTCCCACAGAAAGACGGGGCCTCTTCTCCACATAGCAACACCACCCTCCGCCTCCGGCCGGGCCTTCAGCTATACTGACACCCAGGTCCCTCCACCCTGGGCCTCCAGCAATACACACACCCAGGTCCCCCAACCCTGGGCTTTCAGCTATACCCCTCCCAGCTCCCCAAAACCCTGGGCCTTCAGCTATGCCCACACCCGGGTCCCCCCCACCCCACGTGGGCCTTCAGCTATGCCCATACCCAGGTACCCCCACCCCACCTGGGCCTTCAGCTATGCCCACACCCGGGTCCCCCCCCACCCCACCTGGGCCTTCAGCTATGCCCATACCTGTGTCCCAGTAAACACCTCTTGGCTCATGTCCCTCAATTTTCGATTCTCATTCTGACGTTGCTGTTACCAAATGATCCTCTTCCTCTGTCCAAAGTAAGCTTAATTATTTTGAATGGTTTGCTGTTTTTCTCCCAGACCACCCCTGTCACTCCCAATGCCACATGCACCAGGGTTCCCCTGAGCCCACGCTCCAATCATGAGACAGCAGCTCTGCCCTCTCCCTACTCCCAAGCGTTTGCAAGCGTCTATGGTTTCATTTCTGTGACTGTGAATATCTATGAGATGAGATCTTTGTTTATTAATATCTATATACTCCGACATACCTGACTCTTGGATGTTTCCAGATAAACGTTTATCGAATTGATGCAAATTACTCCTGAGACTGTGGCAGCATCCCTGGTGGTGACCCTTCTGTGTTCTCAGCGCAGAAGTCCTCCTTTCCACTCTCTTAGCACTCCCTGCCTGACTCCATCTCTGATGGCAGTGGGGGTGGCTGGCGTGGAAAACAAAAAAGCTCTAAAGACCTGAGCTGTAGTCCTCGCTCTGTCACTCGCGGGCCATAGCGCCTTAGACACATATTGTGCCTATCTGTAAAATCAGGGCTTGGCCTTGCTGGGTAGTTTCCAGCAGCATTCTCTGAAGGAGACCTGGAGCCTACCCTGGAGGCAGAGGGAGCCAGAGGAAGGTGCAGCCAGTCTCCCCTAGCCCCAGGCCCAGCAGATCACCCACCACTGTGCTGCTTCTACAAAAATCTCACAAGGCTGTAGAAGGCTGTGTATTAGTCTGTTCTCATGCTGCTATGAAGAAATACCCAAGACTGGGTACTTTATAAAGGAAAGAGGTTTAACTGACTCACTGTTCTGCAGGGCTGGGGAGATCTCAGGAAACTCGCAATCATGGCGGAAGGGGAAGCAAATATGTCCTTCTTCACATGATGGCAGCAACAAGAAGTGCAGAGAGAAAGGGGAAAGCCCCTTATAAAACCATCAGATCTCGTGAGAACTCACTCACTACCAAGAGAACAGCATGGAGGTAACTGCCACCCGGCCCCATGATTCAATTACTTACCACTGGGTCCCTCCCACAACACGTGGGGATTATAGGAGCTACAATTCAAGATGAGATTTGAGTGGGTACACAATCAAACCATATCAGCTGGTCTAGGTGATCCCTCAAGTTTCCCTCAGCTTCCCGGCATGAATATTCCTATTCATGACCACACTTCCTGCTGCAGCAACAGCCATCCAAACCAAAGCAGACACAGAGTTAAAAGCCCAGATGCATGAAAACATGCTGAATCCCACTAGTCATCAGGAAAATGCAAATCAAAACCACAATGAGATACCACTCCACAGCCACTAGGCTGACGGCTATAAAGACAAAAAGCAAAAGATAAAGTTTTGTAGGATGTAGGGAAATTGGAATTCTTGTGCTGGTGGGAATGTGAAATGCTACAGCCACTGTATAAAAATAGTATAGCCATTTCTCAACAAAGTAAACATGGAATTAGCTTACGATCCAGCAATTCCACTTCTGGGTATATGCCCGAAAAAATTGAAAGCAGGAACTCAGATGTCCTAACAGGCACGCTCACGGCAACATTATTCACAATAGTCAAAATGTGGGAACCTCCCCATTGTCCATCAACAGACAAATAAGCAAAACATCGTGTATCCATTTACAGTGGAATATTATTCTGCTTGAAAAGGAAGCATAGACATGTGCCAGAACATGGATGAAGCTTGCAGATAGCATGCTAAGTGAAACAAGCCAGACACAAAAGGACAAATACTGTATGATTCCACTCCTAGGATGTCCCTCAAGTCATCCCATTTCATGGAGACAGAAAGTGGAAGCGGGGTGGCCAGGGCTTGAGGAAGGGATAATGGGGAGTCAGTGTTTGATGGGGACAGAGTTTCAATTAGGGAAAGATGTACACTTTCCAGAGATGGATGGTGTTGATTTTGTTGCACAACAGTGTGAATGTACTTAATGCCCCTGAAGTGCACACCTAACAATGGCTGAAATGGTAAACTTTATGTTATATTTTCTAGTTACCACACTAGAAAACCCTCTGGATCCCGGTTCCGGGAAGGATAACCTGTCAGATAGGAATGAGAAAACGCATCCTGGAACAACAGCTGGGACTGTCTAGCTGGTGATATTTACTGACCAGACTTGTGCATGTTTCCTCTTTGGCAGCAGAGCCCCCGGCACCGCGGTGGCCAGGCTGTGGAGAATAAAAATAGAGCCTCTGCTTTTAGCAGTGTCTTTCATAAGTTGCAAGCACTGACACTTTCATGCAAAAAGCAACACTTTCTTTTTGTGCCCTCGGAAGGGGAGTCACTCCATATAAAATTGCTCTTGACACGTCGGACTACATGCCTAGTTAGTAGCACTGGGTTCCTGCCACTTCCCTAGAACCTCTGAACATTTCTTTTCCAAAATGCATTTTAACCACAAAGCTGCCCCAGAAGCAAACTCCGTGAGTCTGATGCTGCCAGTGCACCTACCTGCGCGCACACAGCTTCAGTGACTTTTCCGACACTGGCTGGAGCTTCGCCTTTCCAGCTGGATTGAGGATTCAACAGGGTTACCTGAATGTCAACCGACTTTTGCTTTTTAGGGGCAAACATGGTTTGCTGGTGTTCTAGAAGTATACCCTATTCATTGCAAAAACCGTGCGTGTATGTGATGTTTTACGAGTCTACTCAGTCAATCGCACGACCTAGCTACACACCTTCAGATAGAAGTTCCCTGAGGACAGGCCCCTTATCAGTGTTTTTCAACTCTGTGCCACCAGCACATGGTTCACAAGAGAAGCTCAAGCAGTCAGCACAGTGACATGACGTCCATGGTCCCAGGCACGTTTTCTTTGGGACAGAGGGGGGTGGTTCCTCTATATAAACACTAAGAGATATATTTTTAAATGAGTTGATACAAACATGAATATGATCCAAGAGGAATTCATTATTACTATAATCATTTCTCTCTTCTGATTTTCAAAGAAATGAGACCTAGGTGGGCGGATCACAAGGTCAGGTGTTTGAGACGAGCCTGGCCAACATCATGAAACCCTGTCTCTACTAAAAATACAAAAATTAGCAGGGCGTCGTGGCGGGCACCTGTAGTCCCAGCTACTAGTGAGGCTGAGGCAGGAGAAGTGCTTGAACCCGGAAGGTGGAGGTTGCAGTGAGCCGAGATCGCACCACTGCACTCCAGCCTGGGTGACAGAGCGAGACTCCATCTCAAAAACAAAAACAAACAAAAAAAAGAAATGAGAGTTGAACGATTTCCAGGGGTTCCTGGCAGCATCTTGGCCTAGGCCCTGTGCCTCCAGTAGCCCAGGCAGGAGCTGCTCTGCACACAGCTGGATGAGCATGAAGCAGGGGGAGAGAGCAACGCCCCCACCCTGCCGCCCCCTCCTTGGTGGTTTTGAACCTCGAAGAGACAAGTTAGCAGCAGATGGTGACCAGCAGAACCTTGCAGGCGCATGACCGGCCCATCCACCCATTTCCATGCATTTTTCACAGGTAAGAAACCTTAAGGCTGCAGTGGCCAAACTTCTCCAAGGTCACACAACAGGTGAGTGGAAGAACAAGGACCAGAACCAGCAAGTCAGCCCTTCCCACCCCCAGAATCATGTCTTGTGTTCCTGAGGTGAGCCTCGGGGTCTTCTGCCTTCAGCCTAATCTTTAAAACTATTTCCTACCTCTCCAAAATCCTGTACTAGCCAAATTTCCCACCTTTTCAAAATATACCCCTGCACATAGCACCAAATCCTCACACAGTTACTGCTGCAGTCAGGCATCGAGATGAGGAGGAGGAGATGAAAACGCGCAAGACATAGACTCCGGTTTTAAGGAGCTCACAGCCTTCCATGTCTTTGCTCCTGTCCGGCATTTATAACCTCTCAGAAGTTTCTGGAATGTTCCTCAAGACTGTTTCCACCTTTTAAATCCTAGTCTTTCAAAAGTGACTCAAATTATGTCTTCTTTATGAAGTCTTTTCTGAAGCAGACATAATTAGTCTTTCTCTTCTGTCGGCTCCCAGATTATTTATGATAGGGTGGCCATTCTGTTTTGTATAAGAGAAAATTGCAAAGAGTTTATCTTCTCTTTTATATTGCAAATTCCTTGAGACAAAGGCTGAATTTAATTAATTAATTAGAGTACCTCAACATGGGCCTTGCATTCATTCACTTATCCATTTATCCATCCATTCATTTTTTTTCTCTAATGACATATTTATTAAAGGTCTACAATATTTTCGGTGTACAAAAAACAGAAAAAAAAATTAAATTTTCAACTTCCACATCTGACTGCGGTTCACAGAGCAGTAGCTGAAACTAGAGAGGAGAAGCTGCTTTCTGGTGTCTTTCTTTAGAGTCATTGATTCCTTCAGATTTTTCATATGCGGCACTAAACTGTACATAACGTAAATACAAACCATGTAGAAGAGATGAGAGGCAGTGTTTGGACTGGAGTTGTCTAAGATGTCAAGAAGACATGATGATTTGCCCAGGCTGAATGGGGAGGATTGAGGAGAGTGTTCACTTCACGGGGTGGGGGTGTGGAGGAGGGGGGTGGAACGGCTGATCAAATGCACCAGCTCGTGGTTGTGAGGAGAGGAACAGGAAACCAGGAAGACAGGAGGAGGGGTCCCCGTTGGCAAGGTGCCCAAAGTGAATTTGTGTAGGAAGAATCGGGACCAGATTGAGAACTTGGAAAGAGGCGGACATGCTGCATTTTAACAGGGAGAAACCCTAAGCTGAGGTATGGACTCTCTCAAGGTGGACACTCAGACCATGGCTTGGTCTTCTCACTCTCTGCACTGGGAGTTGAGACTTGGCGCCAGAGAATTCAATGGCCCCATCTCAGTTCTTTTTATTTTTAAGCCTCCTTCCAGAGCATTGCAAAAAAAAAAAAAGGGCAAAAGGGAAGCACACGGCTTCGCAAGGGATATCCCTGCTGCCCCTCAGACCCTTGCACACTCCTGAGCTCAGCATGTGGGTTCAATGTGGAGACACTGGTTTGACGGATCAAACAAGCAAAGAGAAGGAAACCTCAGTCATTTAGTGATTCTGTCTTCATCCTCCCTTTCCCAAGCCAGCACAGAACTAAGAGAGAGTGTTCTTATCCCCATCTCTTTCCCTCTTTCGAGAGCCACATAGCCACCAAGAGGCACCTCAACCCGTCTGGCCTCCCCTGGGAGGAGTGAGTTCCATCCCACACAGGAAGCAGGTGGGGAGCCGAAAGGCAAATGAACCGCAGTGCCCAGGCTCACCCACTGGAGGTGCAACTCAAGTCCGAGGGGCTTGGCAGCTCCAGCTCTCCGAAACCACGCATCCTGCGCACCTCTCTCCCCATCGCGTATGCAAAGCCCCCTTGCTTTCGCAGCTGCACTTTCTTTTGGAGCCTGTTGCGAGTGTTGGAATCGATGACCTCTAAAGTCACCACCAGCCACATACTTCCTTTTTTTCTTTCTTCTTCTTTGTTATTCCAAAGTACCAGGGCATGCTAGTACAAGGAGGGATCCGTGTGGAACCCTTTTTTTTTTTTTTTTTTTGAGACAGTCTCTCTCTGTCATCCAGACTGGAGTGCTGTGGCATGATCTCGGCTCACTGAAGCCTCCACCTCCCGGGTTCAAACGATTCTCCTGTCTCAGCCTCCAGAGTAGCTGGGACTGCAGGCTCACACCACTGTGCCCAGCTAAGATTTTTGTATTTTTAGTAGAGACAGGGTTTTGCCATGTTGACCAGGCTGGTCTCAAACTCCTCAGCTCAGGCAATCCGCCCGCCTCAGCCTCCCAAAGTGCTGGGATTACAGGTGTGAGCCACCGTGCATGGCCCAGAGTGTGGATTTGGAACAAAAAACAGTTATGACCAATGAAGGCTGGCAGAAGGAAAGATTTTGTGGATTTTTTTTTCTCACATCACTGAAGATAATAAAAGCAGGTAAGAGTTGTGGAATTAAAGGAGCATTGCTTTCCTTTTTTTTTTTTTTTTTCCAAACAGTTGACTTATAATGAAAATTCTGAGCTTCAGTCCTAAGAGAAATAAAGTTACAAGACATAAGGTTTTAAAATGCCGGTTCCTTACAGTATGACATAGATATTTTTAAAATAATCATAACATTTTCTTTCTGATTAAAAAAACCCACTAATTTATTCTAGTAATCCAGAATCCTTGTGGGTGGTGATATGAAATTCTATTATTGTTCAGTTAATGTACTACAGTTGTTTCCATAATTTAGAAAATTAAATTTCCATGAAACTTGTTCTAAAGAATTTTCATAAAGTAACAGTGTGATTCTTTTACCATAGCTATAAGGAATATATTTATATATTTTTTCACTTAGATTATTTTTTGCCTTGGTTTTCTGTGACAATTTTCTTGCCTGGCACTGTCTTGAGAAAGCAATTCTCTTCTATTGCTTAAGAAAAAAAAAAAAACTGTTACAGGCAGTGCACAATTATATTTATTTAGATTCTTTACCTAAATCCTATTTTAAAATTTGTATTACTAAAGCAGAACCTACCAGCAAAATGGAAAGCAAAGAGTATAATACTACGTTTATAGAATATATTTCTAATTTAGGGAGCATTCTTCTGTGTTCTGAAATCTTAATGTGGATGATTTTATATTTAACTGGGTTCAACTATTAAGAGTAGACTTCTAATGTCATACGAAGCTGGGTTCCCCAACTTTAAATCGCAAACAGTCTCCTTTAGAATAGGCATCAATTGGGACCCTCTGAAGCAGTGGTGCCACAGAAGGAGTATGTCACTGTGAGTATAATATGATGAAAAGGTAAACCCAGTTATGGAGTGAAATGCAGGGGGAGATTTGAGTCATCAATGCACGTACTGCTGTGGCTCTGACTCTGCTAGTTTTTATCTTACAGCTTCGTTTGTCTGATGATTACCACTGTTGCCTGTGAATTGCAGGGTTCCCACTTAATGAGGCTGAACATCCATCGCAGGCCCCCATTCATATACCTCCAGGAACGTGTTACATCGTAAAATGAGCATCCAGCTACATTAGTTGGGATCATGTATCCTTGTTAATATTCATTCACAGGAACGTAAATGTATGTTCTCAATGTATAAAATGGACAGTTTTTTTTTTTCCCATTGCTGAATTCACATTTGAACCTCCCAGTGGAAAGATTTGAAGACAGGTAGTCTTAGACAGGCGGGGATACTCACTGCTATACTAACTACGGAGACAGGTAAACTTAGAAGCCCATAAACAATCATGCAACTTTAAGAATTAGTAAAAATCAAAACCGTCTAGGGGAAGGGAAGGGTTGCAGACACATCTGAAGATTGTAAATGAATATTTTGTTATGGCTCGGGGAATTCTTAAGATACATTAGTCGGCTAACATCAGGTACAAGGTTGGCCCCAGACTGAATGAACTTTGCTTATGTTGAATATGCCAAAATCCATGGAATTAGCCAAATATCTGCTAATTTGAAGCACCTGGGATCTCTCCTGTTTGTATGTTTTCACTTAAGGGCCAATTTGCTCTAGAAGAGCTCAAATAAAAGTTCTAAAACATATTGCTACAATATCACGCTTAACCAATTGACATGCACTTAAGCTGTACGCAGACATTTCCAGTGATATGTGTACATCCTGTATGAACAGTGTCAGCTGTTAACAAATAAGGCGATTGGGTTCGGGCGGAAAGCAGGCGAACATGCCGCATTGGCTGTGTCTGGGTTAGTGGAGAGGGAAAATGCACAGCGCTCAGGGCTCAGAGCAACAAGAGCTGCACGAAAGCGCCTTGTTTAAATGGCAATCGTGTTCTGGGCACCAAAGCTTCTCAGATTTGATTCCTCATCTGTAAAGAAGTCATCATACCGATGGAGGATGGCTCCTAGTTGCTTGTAACTTTATCCCTCCTGTCTCTTAGGTGCCCAGATGAGAGGAGGTACTTTGCAGTGTCGTTGCTGGCATTCTACCAGCGGCTCGAGGCCCCTTCAGTCTAAAGAACGCTGGCGACAATAGCTGCATTGTGGCAGTCCCATGCTTACCGTGCAGGGCGGCCTTCACACTTCAAATGAGGGATCAACATGAGCATAACTAATGGAGCCATCAAAGACATGGGTTTAAAGTCCCCATCTGAAAACACCCACACATTGCACATTCCTCCTCAGGGCTTTTCCCAGGGGAAAAAAATGGCCTGGAAAGGCAAATGGGACACAGCCAAGAAGGTGGTGGGCTTCTCTGTGCCAGGTCGCCCTCTCCGAACTCACATCTCGCTGTGTTGTCCCAGCGGGTCCTGGAGATTCCCGGGATAGGGAAGGAGGCTGCAGAGTTGGGGTTTCTCACATGTCCCACTGCGCACGGTGACAGGGAGCATCCCAGGGCACTGCGCCCGATGAGAGTGGGCCACGAGACTCAGGTTGGCATCCCCGTGGTGCCAAGACAGGGCCGTGGCGTAGAATGGGCCATACAGTGGGAGAATGTGGTCAAGATGAAAAGCAGCTTGCATTCAAAGAGGAAATCGCGTGCACTGTGGGCTTGGGTGCCAGATTCCCACCCCATGCAAATGTGTGGAATCGGCTTTGGAAGAAAGGAGCAGTAACCATGGTGTTTGCAGGAACTTTAAAAATCTGGGCCAAGAAGCCCAACCCTGGAGAGAGTTCTAGAAAGCGTGGAGGCACATTTATCCAGCAGCATTCACAGAGTCCCTTGTGAGTCCGAGCAAGAGGTAAGAATGGTAAAATCCAATTTTAACAAGAACCCACGGGGTCAGAATGGATCAAGAGACATCTGTCACTTATAGACAAATTGAAATGACATCAAAAGACAGACATGATGCTTTTATGACATTTTTGCAGCTTCTTAAAGAAATAACCCGAGAATTTTGGTAACAGATCAAATCATTAACAAACTGGAGAATTCCTTAGGGATATCCTGCTTCACTGCAAACCTCCTCCAGTGAATTAAACTAAATGAATTTAGCAGAGTTTTCTGCATGAGCTGCAAGTCAGGGATGTCATGTGTTTTGCTAGATGGAAATTCCAGATAACTTAACTCCACTGTGCTATGATGTCTTATTTGTGGTTTCTGTACATAGGTGCCTGCATATGTTTTTGTTTCTGTTTTTGTTTTGAGACAGAGTTTCTCTCTTCTTGCCCAGGTTGGAGTGCAACGGTGCAATCTCAGCTCACCGCAATCTCTGCCTCCTAGGTACAAGTGATTCTCCTGCCTTAGCCTTCCGAGTAGCTGGGATTACCAGCGCCTGCCACCACACCTGGCTAATTTTTTTGTATTTTTAGTAGAGAAGGGGTTTCACCATATTGGCCAGACTTGTCTCAAACTCCTGACTTCAAGTGATCCGCCCACCTCAGCCTCCCAAAGTGCTGGAATTACAGGTGTGAGCCACTGTGCTTGGCCGCGTGCATTTTTTAAATGCAAAGTGAGAAGAGTCGATGTCGTATTCTCTGGTTTTCCTCCTATTTTCATTTTTTTTGCCATTCAGCGAATGCATAAGGGAGGGTGCAGTGCTCAAGATACTCTCTCCTTCCACCAGAGAGAGAGAAGCAGCCATGACCTCCAGGACCTAGACTGGACCATCAGGTGAGCCCTGATACTGTCCCCATGGATACAAAGAGTTTCATACACCATCAACCTCAGGCAAGACCATTCTGAGACAAGGATAGATCAAGACAAAGACAAGGCCTTTCTGTAATGATTTCTGAACACAAACAAAATATGCACACGGTGGTGCACACCTGTCATCCCAGCTACTCAGGAGGCAGAGGCAGGAACATTTCTTAAGCCCGGGAGTTTCAGGCTGCAGTGAGCTGTGATCACACCACTGCACTCCAGCGTGGCTGATGGAGTGAGACTCTGTCCCTAAACATATACAAATGGATTGCTTTATTTAGTCTTTAACTTTTTATGTAAAAACTAATATTTTATTTTAATATTTGAAGAAGTAATAAGGTAGAATGTATTGTATTGACACAATGGCAATTTCCAGGCCTTAAGTAATTTTGGTTAATAAGTGATTTCTGGGTCTTGCTGGTCCTCAACACCCCCAGGAAGAGCTTTCTGTTTTGTTTTGTGTTTTTCATAGACGGATCCTGCTCCTCACGCCCCAGATCCTCTGAAGAACAATCATGGGGCTGGAGCACACCATGGTCACAGAGGAGCTGGAAACAGAAACCGAGGGGGAAAAAATAAAATGAAAGAGAAGGAAACTCTGTAAGGGAGTCTGCTGAAAATCGTTTCAGAAGCTATTGGTTTGGATCACAAGGCCATCAGCACATGTGGCTGTTCCCTGGTTGTTAGCCACGGACAGTGTGGGAGGAGAGACCCTCTCCAACGCCAGTGCACAGACTCCGGGAGGCAGAGGACCCTGGGAGGCGGAAATGACCCACCATCCATTATCCGGGCTAATAAGAGGGAGGGACTGCTGTTTCTTTACCAATTATTGCCTGGTCTTGCTATAGTCTGCTCAACTTTGACATAAGACAGATTAAGACCCCCCCAGCTGGAATGAGCCCAGCTTCCCGACAGCACCCTGTCCACAGAGTTCCCACTTTCTTCAGTCACCCCCAAACCACCTAACACAAGCCCAGTTTCCACCGTCCTTCCTGACAACCCTCTTGCTGTGACGCTTCACACTCCCCAGGGCATGTGTTCTCCCGGGCTGCGACTTCTTCCACCCCGGGATGTCCTGTAGTCACTGGTGACATGGACACCCACCCTCCCCACAGGCATGCTGGATCATGGCTGGAGCTTCAGTTCTTGTCCTTGGGAAGACAGGTTGCCAATCTGTACCTCTAGCACTAGTCTCTCATTTGGATTAGAAGCCAATTTTCAAATGCCTGCTGAATATTCCCGGATGCTATGCTGCTGGAAACTCAAATTCAATTTGCCCCAAATGAAACTCATCATCTTTCTACTTCCCTGCAGCTCCCATCCACATAATGGCACGGACGAATGTTTAATCTTTCAGGCTTTCAACAGGAAAGAGAACCTATAGAAAGTTAAAAGTTGCTAGGTAAGGTATTAGGAACTCTTTTGATTCTCGACTGGGTGTGAAATGGTACTTGAGTAATGTCAAAGAAAAAATTACTCTGACCCTTGTTAAAGACAGGAAGGAAGGCATTTTGTGAAAGGACTTCCCAATGGGGTTTCGCAGTAGGGAGAGAGAGCTGGGGATCAACAACAGGTAAAACAAGGACAGGTGGCGATTTACAGCCACTGAGCAGGGTGGGGTCAGTGGATGGTGGCTCATGGGGAGGGGGATTTTGGCGAGACCCTCTCAGCAGGATTCATGCTGCAGGCAGCCCAGAGTGGTAAGATATCCAGGACGAGTGATGAGAAATCTGATCAGCTATCAAGAGTCAAGAATTTTTGCTAAACGGACCCAGCAGGATTCTTGCTAAAACTGGACCAAGCCGGTCAAGGACAAAGCCCAAGGTCAGGGCCTACCTAGTCCAGAAGAAAGTGCAGAGACTGCCTTGGGTTTGGTCAAGAAGAGGATCTCTGTCCATATCTGTCGCTTTATTTACACTTGACTTTATTTTCTTAAGACTTCCAACAAGAATAACAAAACAGCCGATGTTAAAAGTTTAAAAATATAACATGGTAAAATGATGATGTTCCTTATATGTGAAGATTGGATTTGGGGGGAAAAGTTGCCCAAAATAGCTATTTTCTTTCAATCTAGCTCTTTTTAAAATCCCGAGAAATCCTAGCTTTGTATAATTTATGCTGATCTCTCCCCACTACTGGCATTACCCTTACACCAACGTAAATGGAAGAAAGTTGCAATTTACTAAAACGTGAGTCAAAATGCCAGCATGAAAGTTTCCTGCCTACAGCCAGGGTCCTCTGTCTCCCGGGTCCTCTGCCTCCCGGGTCCTCTGTCTCCGGGTCCTCTGCCTCCCGGGTCCTCTGTCTCCGGGTCCTCTGTCTCCCGGGTCCTCTGTCTCCCGGGTCCTCTGCCTCCCGGGTCCTCTGCCTCCGGGTCCTCTGTCTCCCGGGTCCTCTGTCTCCGGGTCCTCTGTCTCCGGGTCCTCTCTCTCCCGGGTCCTCTGTCTCCCGGGTCCTCTGTCTCCGGGTCCTCTCTCTCCCGGGTCCTCTCTCTCCCGGGTCCTCTGTCTCCCGGGTCCTCTGTCTCCCGGGTCCTGTGCCTCCCGGAGTCTGTGCACTGGCATTGGTCTCTCCTCCCACACTGTCCGTGGCTAGCAACCAGGGAACAGCCACATGTGCTGATGGCCTTGTGATCCAAACCAATAGCTTCTGAAACGATTTTCAGTGGACTCCTTTACGGAGTTTCCTTCTCTTTCGTTTTATTTTTCCCTCTTTGGTTTCTGTTTCCAGCTCCTCTGTGACCATGGTGTGCTCCAGCCCCACGGTTCTTCTTCAGAGGATCTGGGGCGTGAGGAGCAGGATCCGTCTATGAAAAACACAAAACAAAACAGAAAGCTCCTCCCGGGGGTGTTGAGGATCAGCAAGACCCAGAAATCACTTATTAACCAAAATTACTTAAGGCCTGGAAATTGCCATTGTGTCAATACAATACATTCTACCTTATTACTTCTTCAAATATTAAAATAAAATATTAGTTTTTATATAAAAAGTTAAAGACTAAATAAAGCAATCCATTTGTATATGTTTAGGGACAGAGTCTCACTCCATCAGCCACGCTGGAGTGCAGTGGTGTGATCACAGCTCACTGCAGCCTGAAACTCCCGGGCTTAAGAAATGTTCCTGCCTCTGCCTCCTGAGTAGCTGGGATGACAGGTGTGCACCACCACGCCTGGCTAATTTTTTATTTTTATTTTTTTGTAGAGACGAGGTCTTGCTGTATTGTCTAGGCTAGTCTTGAACTCCTGACTTCAAGCAATCCTCCTACTTTGGCCTCCCAACCTGCTGAGATGACAAGACAGGAGCAACTGCATTTGTCCTAAAGCCAACAGTTTTCAAGCGCTCCCCATAAGTGTTATAAAATAAAGTAAAATTAGTAATATTGAACAAAATTTCTTTTAAATATATTTTTTTCTTAATGAATCCTTAAAAAACCCTTTCCAAATCCTGTTTCTGTTCCTGGGTGCCATGGCAGCCCTTACGAGCAGTATTTAGGGTTTGGGATTGTGTGTGTGTGTGATTTTGGTTTTTATAAATGGATTAACTCTCTCCGGGCACATCTGTTCTGATTTCCTGACAGCAGCTGGCTTGCTTCCTCTTCCAATTCCTATGTTCAAGTAGCCAGTTAGAAAGGTAGAATTTACTTTCACCAGATTGTAAGGTTCTTAAGGGCAAAATTAAGCCCATCCCTTTCATTCCTACATCCCAGCTGCATTTAATAGTCAACAGCGTATGTGTTGACTGCTTGTTAAATGGATGCGTAATGAACGAATGGGCAGATTTACATTCCAGTGAGTCTGAACTTTATGTCAGGAGCCCAGACCTTGCCTGTCTTTTTCTAACCAGCATGAAGTCCTTTGCCCTTACAGAAATAAGAAAATGTACCAAATCCCCTAATAAAAAGCAGGTCTTAATGACATAACTATAATTTGAAAAGCTCATTGATAGCGCTCCGTAAATATGAGATCACATATCAATAAGTACTGGGTCACTGGGAACAGGTGTCTGGCCAGCTTGGAAAAAGCCCTATAATATAAGGAAATTGTCAGTTTCTGAAAACCTGGATTCTAGACACATGTCTGTCACTAATTTAATCGTGTGAACATTTACTCTGCCTTTCGACTTTATGGGCCTCAGTTTCCCCATGTGCAAAACACTGTAAGGAGTAGGTTACACCACCTTTAGTATCCTTAGCAATCTAGGGAACCTTTGTTATTAGAAAATGTAAATCAAATGGCAGAAGCGATAACATAAATCCAGTTATTTTTTGTAACAGGAAAATAATGGGATGTCTATGGTCACCTATTTATTTTACATAAAATGTTTTTCTCTTTCTTCTGTCACTTTTTCTATTCTCATCCCTTTGTTTCTCTATTTTTACCTTTTCAGTATCTTACAAACGCTCCCTCTGTGAACGGCACTGGCCGTGTGATCCTGCACTAATCTATTCCTGGGATTATTCTCATTTCTAGACTCTAGATTGGGGAGATCAGACCCTGCACTATGTTTATTTCTGGACCTCACGTCTACTGTAGTATCTGCTGCATGACGGGAGCTCAGGACAGTCTTTATGAATGAATGAATTAACGTGTGAATGAAGCGGGAGGCTGCCACTGAGAAAACTCAAAAGAAGCTTTCCACTGCTCAGTATTTTGAAACACGAAAAAACTTCGTTATACTCTATGTCGTTGTTAAATTGTGGCAAAATATACACAACATAAAAGGTACAAGCTTAACCACCATTAGATGTACAGTTAAGTGGCATTAAGCATATTCACACTGTTGTGCAAACACGAACACCATCTGGCTCCAGAATTTTGTATCATCCCAAATTAGAACTGTGTCCCCATTAAACACTAACTCCCCATTTTCACCACCACAGTCCCAGGCAACCACGGGATCTTGAGTTGGTTCTAGCTTTTGGCTGTTGTGAATAATGCTACTATGAACATAGGTGTGCAAAAGTCTGCTCCTGACCCTGCTTTCTGTGCTGTTGGGTGCATACCCAGAAGTGAGACGACTGGATCATCCAGTAATTCTACATTTAGTTTTTTAACTGCCCTTTGACATGGAGGCTGCACCATTTTACATTCCCACCAATAACACACCTATTTCTCAACATGATTCCAATTTCTCTGAATCCTCACCACCACCTGTTGTTTTGGTGTTTTGTTTTGTTTTTTTAATAGTAGCCAACCTAGTTCTATAGCCTAATACATGAGAAGTAGTATCTATCTCCCAGTAGTTTCGATATGTATGTTTCTAATGATTAGTGACCTTGAACATATCTTCATGTGCTCGCTGAATATTTGTTATAAGTAATATTTTCCATGAGGCCATTATGGTAGTCAGCCTACAGGCACTCGAACTTCTTGCTCATACAATTCAGGTTCTGCATTGCTGCTCACCATGGTTTGCAGCTGGCATGCATTTGCATGGTTGACCAGTTGTCAGCCTGGTGCTGGTGGTTTGCATCTATCTCACTGGATTCTTGCCAAGTGGAGAGTGGCCATGCTGGTGTTCCCATTTTAGAGATGACACCGAGACACACTCACGGACTTCGGCTAGATAGCACCACTGGTTACTGGCCCAACTGTAGTTCAACCCTGGGTGTCTAACGCTCACATCACCTCTCAGTGTGAATATGTGTTCACAACGTTGATAAGCCCCACGGACACTGACCATGAAGAAAAAGCAAAACCCCTAAATAATTGCAATATTCTTTAATATTTAGACTCAAGTAAGAAGGAATCCTGAAAAAGAAATACAGATTGCAGGTAAGCCTTTCATCTCAGGGTAATGTGAACGCTGTTTCTACCTTAGACACTTCATTTTATGCCTATAGACAGCCCGAAAAGTTATTTAAGTTTTAATACAGATGGTCTTTCAGTTTGATTTATGCTATTAAGTAAAATGCTGTTATGCATAAAGGAGAAAAAAATAAAAGAACTAGTTAAGCACTTTTTTTATTAGCCTTCAGGCATGTTCATTAACCATGCTGAGACTGTTTTGCGTAATTTATGCATTATGTGCATGTACATATAAAATAGATCATTTACCTAATAAATAGGAGCAGTGTCATCCCTCTCACTTGGCTGAGGAATCTATCAGAGTTTCTCTTATAAATCTAGGCTGCATTCGCTGTGCATGGGAACGACCTTCCATTAAGATGCATACATCTGGGTTTGGAAAAGGTCGAAGTGCCTTTTTAAGCAGAAAATTACTGAATCAGGATCGTTAGTAGCTCTGAGTAATCTTATTATTCAGCATTCCCCTCCCCGCCTCCCCACACCATCTTAAAAACTGCCTCAGGTCTGAGATCTGTTTCCTCGGCGACTTCATTCCTCACATCTGCTGGTTGCGCAGCCTCCTTGCCTTCAGTCGACCTCAAGGACTGTGTTTTAAAGGAAACCTCAGATAATTTCCAGAGAGGCCCATCACATGCAGCTTTCTTCCGACACTCTCAGATAGTCTCAGATAGTCTGGATTTGCTTGTGAGCAAATCCAGACTATCTGCTTGTGATTTGCTTGTGAGTCTCAGATAGTCTCAGATAGTCGCCAGTTCTCAGATAGTCTGGATTTGCTTGTGCGGTGAGTCCCTCCCTGATGTTTGTGAGTGAGACTGAGTTAATTCCATTTAGACAGGAGACCGTTGCGTTTTGGGTGTCTCGTGAATCACGAACTGCACAGGGAGCTGAGCGTGCACGTCTCTCCACACCCTCCGCCTGGAGCCCTTGGCTATGGCAAGACCCTGCGCCAGGCTTCCCAGCTGCAGAAGCAGCAGCTCAATGTGCTTCGCATGTGGCTTCCTCGCTTCATGGTGAGCACATCCTGTTATGGGCTCAGTCATTCCTATCAGAGAAAGATAAATAAAATATTAAATAGCGTGAGAACAGGGAGACATTCATCTTGTTGTAGGCCATGATCACACAGCCGGTAACTGGGGTGAGCAGCGAGCTCATTCCCAGACCCCTGGGATGCCTGGAGGCAGCTGTATGGCACCGTTTCTTAGCAAAGTACCTGATGTTTAAAGAGCGAAAGGGCTACACGGGAAGGCACCAGGCAGACTGGAAGATCAGCGTCCACTTCACACGTGTCCCTGACACACAGCGACCTTCCCAAAAATGGACTCCGTGTGTCGTCAGGTCTGGTGAGGTGATGTTCCGAATCAAAAATGCATTTGTGCTGGCCGGGCGTGGTGGCTCACGCCTGTAATCCCAGCACTTTGGGAGGTTGAGGTGGGCAGATCACAAGGTTAGGGGTTTGAGACCAGCCTGGCCAACATGGTGAAACCCCATCTCTACTAAAAATACAAAAATTGACTGGGCGTGGTGGCGGGCGCCTGTAATCCCAGCTACTCAGGAGGCTGAGGCAGGAGAATTGCTTGAACCCGGGAGGGGGAGGTTGCAGTGAGCTGAGATCACACCACTGCCCTCCAGCCTGGGCAACAAGGCGAGACTCCATCTCAAAAAAAAAAAAAAAAAGTATATATGTGTGTGTGTGTATATATATATATGTATGTATATGTTTGTGCTGGGAATGGGGGAACTTTCCAAAGTCAGATGCATCTGTGACATGGTGGAGGTTAATGCTGTTGAACAGAACTCTTCAAGAAAACTTGTCCCGCCCCACATGTAGCCCTGATGACACGTGGCCACGGAGCCAGGGTGTCTTGTGAATCATACTGGTCTGAATTAAGATGCTCATAAGGCCGGGGCAGTGGCTTATGCCTGTAATCCCAGCTCTTTGGGTGGCCAAGGCCAGCCTGAGCAACAGAGTGAGAGCCCATCTCTACAAAAACAAATGTTTTTTAAAAACACATGCTCATCAAATGCAAAAATGGACACCGGATTTCTTAGTCTTGACATGAAAAAAGGAGTTGAAAATGCCTCATGGATATGTTTCTACTGGTTACATAGTAAAGTGATGACATTTTGAATGCACTGGGTTAAATACACCATTAAAATTGATTTTATCTATTCCCTTTTTACTTTTATCAGTGTCGTTATGAGGAGATTTTAGTAGTACTTGTGATTTGCCTTGTGTTTCTATTGGCTGGTGCTCAGACAGGAGTTCTCACAATCTTTAATATGCCAGATTGCCTCGTGTGTCCCTAAGAGATGATGTAGCGGTCAGCATTTTTCCAAACGAACTTGACCCCTACACTCTATCTTATAGAACATTTGTCAATCTCCCTGACACAGCGACTTTCCACAGTAAATGGTTTCCGAAACCTGTCATAGCAACACTTGCATCTGTGGCTGGGTCCGATTCAGACTCAGCTACCTGCCACTTTCCGTCTTCTGACAAATCCACAACAATTGTCTATGCATTTGCCTCATTTGTTAACTGAGATTATCGGATACAGCCAAGAGACCAGCACTATTGGTGATACCTTTTTTTAATGCTCAATTCATTCATCTTATAATCTGTTAAACAATTAATATACTTTCAATATTAAACATCAATATTTCTAAATATTTACACATTTTTACAGGTATTTAAACACTCAGTAAAAATTTGTCCCATTCAACTCTCTAAAACATTATTAAAACCCATTGTTGTATCTGGCCAATGGACACAATTATTTTAAATGTTTTGATCATCTTTAAAAGTGTATGGAAAAAGGTCAGATGAGGCGGCTCATGCCTGTAATCCCAGCACTTTGAGAGGCGGAGGCAGGTGGATCACCCGAGGTCAGGAGTTCGAGACCAGCCTGGCCAACAGGACAAGACCCTGTCTCTACTAAAAATACCAAAATTAGCCGGGTATGGTGGCAGGCACCTGTAATCCCAGCTACTCGGGAGGCTGAGGAAGGAGAATTGCTTGAACCCAGGAGGTGGAGGTTGCAGTGAGCCTAGATCACGCCATTGCACTCCAGCCTGGGCTCCATCCTGGGCGACAGAGACTATCCTCCCCCCTGCCCCTCCTGCCAAAAAAAAGTTACAGAAAAAATATTCAAATATCAAGTGAATTATAAGAGTCATTGTTAGAAACATGCCACTCAGCTGGTTTCAGAAGTACTCACATTTCAACTCAACTTCAGTTAGGAGGTGGATTTTTGCATATGTTGGATAGTTAAGCCCTGAGTTTGGTTGAACTTGGAAAGTATCTCAGAAAAGTGGAATGAGCAAAGACACAAAAGGAAAGAAAAGCCACAGCCACATTTAGGAAGCCCAGCCACAGGCGGAGGATTAGGGAATGCCGTGGCCTCCTGTACAGCAGGAGACGTGGGCAGGTGTCCTGTCTGCAAGGCCACCATGGAAGACCCGGGGCCTCAAAGCAGCACTGTCATGGGCTCACACCTGAACTCTTCAGCAGAAAGATGCAAAGGAAAGATGTGTATGTAGTTCTCTAAGAAATTTTTTTTAAATGGTACCATAAAATCATTTTTTTTAAATGTGTGTGTATTTTTTTAGCCAAAAAACTCTAAACCAAGCTTGTCCAACCCACAGCCTGTAGGCTGCATGTAAGCCAGGATGGTTTTGAATGACACCCAGCAAACATTGGTACACTTTCTTGAAACATTATAAGATTCTTTGCAATTTTTTTAGCATATCAACTATTGTTAATGTTAGCATATTTTATGTGTGGCCCAAGACAATTCTTCTGCTTCCAGTGTGGCCCAGGGAAGCCAAAAGATTGAACATCCCTGCTCTAAATATTTACTTGAACATCCACTGACAAACTAACGCACTGATGAGTTAAGTTCAAATGACTCTGGAATTTGTGGGTTACCTTTCATTTTAAACATACACAGTTTTCAGCCTCAGAAGCAAAAAGGCAAACCAAATGCTTTGTTTGAATTTTCCTGATCCTGAGGTATTTGGAAAGGAATTTACTTCCACTTTCTGCTACATTCAGTAATCCCCACCTAAGCTCTGCTTGAGTAAATCATTCTGAGAATGACTCTCCCTGTACTTGGATGTGTTTTCTTCTAAAACACAAGGACATCTTCACAAAGCCAACTGGAATAATTATAAACGAAAGATGTCACCTGTCTCTTCAGCTCACAGGAGATCATTAAGTCGGCCCTGGCAGAGGACTGCAGGACTTATGAGCTGGCTGGGGCTGCTACTGCTTCCGGGTCAGCTTTTATCCAACTCCGACATCTTTGCAAAGTCTCTGATCAGTCACTGAGATGAAAAAGCTGGTGTCTCGGCCAGACAACCAGATTCAAATGTGGTGCCTTTTCTTACTAGTCACTTTGACCAAGTCGGTCACCTGAGTGCCTGAGTTTCTTTATGTGAAAGGCATGATACCTAGCTGAATTTGAATTTCAGATAAAGGGTGGATGGTGACTTCAGTAGAAGTATGTCCTGTGCAATGTTTGTATTTTCATTTGCTAACTCTGCCGCCCTAAGCTAAAGCCCATGCTTCTCAAAACCAGATTCCAGGGGCCAGGGAGTCCCAGAAGCCACAGTCTCATCCCGAGTCAACACAATCTTCTGCCCTGCAAGTACAGCCCACATGATCCAGAGGGCCCAAAGCAAAGAGGAGACAGGAGCTCCTTGTTCAAAAGGCATTAAGAATCTCGAGACACGGGAGGCAGAGCATTACTCCAAGCCCAGGACTGTGTGCCAAGGCCAGGTCCCTGCCTGAAGCTGGCTCTGCTCCACGCTGCCTATGGCTCTGCGGTGGAAAAGTTTGAGAGGCTCTGGAGTATTTTACCTCCAGTGTCCTCAGAAATAAATGATTATTTGGGGTGTCTTTGATGGCCCAGTGATTTTTCTACACTGGCTCCACACCTTTGTCTGTATAATTCCATGTTATTCCTTTATGTTCCTGAGCTGTGGAAATTAGAGTGGTAATGAAAACAGCTCTGGTTTACTGAACACTTACAGTCAACAGTGATTCTGCTAGGTCTTCCCTGTAAGCGGGTTTAATCTCTACATTGGTGCCGGTGAAGTGGACGTTATTGAGACAGCCCCCAGCACACACACAGACACCTGTGAGACACAAAAGCCAGGCAAGGGGGTCACTGACTCCCTCCGTGAACAGCTGATAGCCCCTCAGCAATAGTTCAGGGGACCTAGACCCAGTTCATCTTAGGTCCATATCCTATGTTTTATCGGCTGTGCTGTCAAGAAAAGCTGATTGAGAAGCAACCGTCTTAGCCTCAATTCCCTGTCCTGTCACTTTTTAAAGTAATATAGGAACTAATCTTAGAAAATGTTTTATCAACGAGCAAATTGAAGACTGTGGCACCACGCCCCCACCAGGCAAGACGCAGAGTCGACCCCAGTCCAGGCATCTGCAAAGACTGTGTGGCCCCTGGGGCCACCCTCTTCAAATCTGGGTCCCCAGCAGTGCAGGCCTGTCTTGCACGATTCTAGAATCTTCCTTCTTCTTCCAACTTAGCATGCGTCTGTTCTTGTGTTTCCACTGCCCTTGTTAAAATACACGCAGCTTTGTTACCTGCATAATTCTTTCAATTTTCTAAGCTGGGCAGATCCTTGATAAGCATTCCTTTTAATTATTCATTCGCATGTCTTTTCTTATCAAAAAGTGCTGGTAAGCTTAAGAATTTTGATTTTTTTTTTTTTCCTGAAGCAAATCAGTGGCCCTGACTTTCCAGCCTCTCTCTTCCTTCATTTTAGCTTCCTGTGAAGTCCAGTGACTGGGGCTCTCAGGGGACCTACTCCCGACCCTGGAGTCACACTGGAGGTGAATCTGGGACCTGGCACATCTTCCCCAAACTTCGCATCTATAAAGAGATTTTGGTTGGGCATGGTGACTCACACCTGTAATCGCAGTGAGACCCCATCCCTGTCATAAAATCAAACAAAAACAGAGGTTCTATAGTTATGTTGGCAAAAGTCTCCATGTTCCAATGACCAAATAAATTAATGTGGGGCCAATTTGATTTTTATCAAGTAACAAGATCCTTTCAGAAAAGGAAGAATTGAGGAGGGGGAGGGGGAAAAAGAAAAAAAAAACACAAAGGAAGAATTTTTAACCTAAATTAGGTTGATTTCAGCTGACGAGTTAACTGGCTCATTTTGCTATAACACATTATTTGTGTAGGACGGGCATTTTCACTACACGGCTCTGTGTGCAAAGAAGGAACTTCGGTAAACAGAGACCGTTTCTGATCAGTGCCTAAGTCTATCCTTTACCCAGAGAGCAATGTAGGTCTACCCTCTTCCTTACATAATTAATCTGTATAATAAATCTTGTTCTTAACCACATTGCCACATATTGCATCTCCACCGGAGTCAGCGTTTGTACCAAGACACGGTACACACCCACTTCAGCGACAGAATCTCAGGTCTGCTCTGCAGGCCCTTCTCATACAGACTGACAGACATGCCATGTGCCTTCTCCCTACTGACCTAAGTAAGGGTTTGTATTTTTTATTTTTATCTCTAGGACTGTCCGCTAATAATGTAGTTGCTCCAATGACAGGCACTACCTGAAAAGACAACCACATGGCTGAACATCTCATTCAGGACGGCCAAGCACCCTGTTACCTTGACAAGAGCTCTGTAAAGCAAGAAGTTAGAAGAGAGAGGGGAGGCTGGACACGGTGGCCCACACCTGTAATCCCAGCATTTTGGGAGGCCGAGGTGGGTGGATCACTTGAGGTCAGGAGTTCGAGACCAGCCTGACCAACATGGTGAAACCCCGTCTCTACTAAAATTACAAAAATTAGCCAGATGTGGTAGCTCACACCTGTAATGCCACCTACTCGGGAGGCTGAGGCACCAGAATCACTTGAACCCAGGAGGCAGAGGTTGCAGTGAGCTGAGGTCGTGCCACCACACTCCAATCTGAGCAACAGAGATAAACTCCATCTCAAAAAAAAAAAAAAAAAGGAAAAGAAAAAAGAGGGGAAACCATGGCCAAGAATGAAATGACGCTGCCTAAGGCTGCTTTTTGCCAGAGTTTTCTCACTGTCAACTTAGGAATTAACTTCCAGATTTCAGGAAATAAACAGAGGCCAAAATTAAAACAGACTAAGACCTGTCAGGGAAGGAGGGAGACGCTGGAAAGGTGTGGAGCCGGAGCCTCTTGTGTTTACGGAGAAGTGGATGAAGCCACCTGACTGCAGCTTCCAGGAAGAGGCTGAACACCAGGCAGGCGTGGAGAGATGAGTGTGGGAGTCAGACAGATGGTCCCGGCTGCCCACCTTGCAGGAGTTAAACAATGGCTGGGACTCAGAGAACAAATCCCAAACCCAGTGCTCAGAGGAGGAGAACAAATCCCAAACCCGGTGCTTTGACTTGGGTCTCTCTGCCCTCCCGCCAGCTCCTGCCTCTCAGGCCTCAGTCTCTCCTTATGCACAGGAAGTGGCCGTTCTCCGAAGCTTCCTTATCTACCTAGATACCAGACCCCCAAGGGGGCACACAATTGCCTTCAGTCCTTTCCCAGAAATTTAATTAACCAGAGAAGATTATCTCTCATGTGACAGAGGAAGAGACTGAAACTTAAACACCACACCTGGAGCTCAGCTCAACTTTCTTCCAAACCAGTGTTCATCGTCTGGTCCCATTCAGCCTCCAAAGAGAATCGTCCAGTGTCTGAGCACTGGGTCCAGCCATTCCTTCTGAAAACTACTTACCACCCCTCAAAAATTATCATGGTTTCCCCATCTTCTCTTCCCCTATACTGTATCCCAAGAGTATAGAAGTGTGTGGGCCTGGCTGGGTTACTGGGTAATCATTCTCCTGGGATTCCTCTGTGCTTACGCACATTAAGTAAACGTGTACGCTCTTCCTCCTGTTAATCTGCCTATTGTTAGTTCATTTTCAGTGAAGCTTTAGAGCTCAGAGGGGGAACTTCCTCTTGGATCCTGGCAAACTCTCAGGACTTTTTCCCCGTTTATGAATAGGAACAAAAATAGCCCCCTCTCTTAGAGCCTGGCTGCAAACATTAAATGGGTTATTGTGTGTAGAGCGTACTGTATCTCCTCTGCACGGAGACAGTGCTAGTAAAGTTCGTGTCTCCCCGCAGCCTCCTCTGCTGCCACCTCAACCAGCACAGCTGGTGGGTGCTGCGCTTCCGATATTCCAGGGGAAACTCTCTCCAATTAATCAACAGAAACGAATGTCTCTTTTGGACGTAGAGTCATATTAAGAATTTTAAAACACACATCTTTGCCTTCCTTCCTGTAGGAAGATTGTAGACTCAAGATCTGAGACCGGACAGGGGAGGAGTCAAGGGTAGGAGGGTTTCATGACAAGGTGCTGAATTCTGAGGAACAAGGTGTAGATGAAATAGGACTAAAAATAGTCTATAAAGCCAACATCACAGGAAAAGAGAAAACCAGTGAGTGAGAGCGTTGATTGTGCTAAATTTACAGGAACAAATGGTGCATGAGCAATTATCTATGCTGGAACGTGGAACTGACATCTCCAGGGAGAAGGAATGTATGGGGATTGAGGTAATATAAGAAGGGCTTCCCTTAGCAGGGCGTGCTGGCAGGTGCTTGTAGTCCTGGCTACCCCGGAGGCTGAGGCAGGAGAATGGCCTGAACCTGGGAGGCGGAGGTTGCAGTGAGCCGAGACGGCGCCACTGCACTCCAGCCTGGGCAACAGAGCCAGACTCTGTCCCAATAATAACAAATAGAAAAAATAAAAAATGAAATAAAATAAAATAAAAGAAGGGCTTCCCTTGGCGTAGCTGCAGCTTCCAGGCGCGAGTCGGCGGGACAGGGTTTGTCCGTGTTTTGCTGCCCAGCTGTGTTAAGATTCCCAGGACCCACCTGTGAACGAGAAAACAGACCAGAAAATAACACCACGGGATGGAGGAGCTGGGTTAGGACGCAAAAAGAAGGTCGACGCCGACTCCAGAAAGGACCTAACCTGGGGAAAACCAGAGAGCTGACACTGAAGAGTGGGGACAGGCCTGCCGTGCCGCGTTGGAGAGCGAGACCTGCTGACTCCCCACTGAATTCGGTGGCACTCTCACACGGACCGTTTGTTCTCCCATCTAGCCGGGTTTCCCAAGAAAGAGCAGGCAAGAGGGGGAAGTTCAGGGCTGCGTGCTAAACTCTCTTATGTCAGGGAGAACTCAAATACGTGGGAAGAGGAATATCATCCCCCATACAGAAGTGCAAGAAAAATTCATTCGAAAATAGAAAGATTTTAGTATTTATCAAAATGAAAATGCATCTTTTTTTTTTTTTTTTTTGCAAGTACCAGCTATAGCTCCAGTTTTTATTTTCTGAAAATAAGAACCCTGCAGGGGTTAGGCCTATGATGGGACCCGCCCCTCCGTGTGGTGTGGGGCATGGGGGCTTTGGTTACCCATGGCTTCTTCCACGACTTCTGACCCAGGGGTGCTGCATCCGCCCCTGACGGTTGTGCTGTGTGCTGTCATTATTCTCATCTGTGCCCTTCAGTGCACTCTCCAGCCACGATGCCCATTTCCCAGCCCTGGCGACGCCAACCGTGCTCTGCAATTGTAGGTGTCATTCGGCTCCATCCACACCGGGGGGATCGCAGTTTCCATGGCAACTAATGTATTTCAACCAGGGGGAAATGGAAGGTTCTCAACTATAAATAGAGTGAAAATTGAAGAAAATGAGGAGCAAAAACCAGACGCAGGTGACGGGCTGTGCCTGTGGGAGAGAGAGGTTTCGTATTTAGCACAAGGGCCACTGTTCAGGGCAGCACGCGAGCCTCATCCTGGTGCCGTTGTCAAATCCAGGTCAGCCCTCATGCAGCCCTATTCCTGTTCATCGAGTGCACGCAAGTGCTCGGCTGCCTCCGGAGAACAGACTTCTCTCCAGATATCTAGATATCTTATTTTTCACTAGATTAAGACAATAGTTACAGAAGTCTGCAACATTTTAATACTGGTATATGCAAATTACCAAGGATAATACAACTTAGGGCTGAAATAAATGTCCTGTTAAATGGCCCATTGTTGCTTAAGAAAAAGAGAAAAAAGGAACAAGAAGGGCTGTATGATTAGTAGGCAGTAGTCTGACGTGGGTGTCCCGTAGGATGTGACCTGAAGCAAAGTTGCTTAAGCACATGCAGCTGACCTCACAGCAGAGCAAGCGGAGACGGCCCAGCATCTAAATGACTCACTGGGGCGTCTGCGGCACGGTTTTCTTTACAACTGCCTTCATGCATACCGTCTGCCCTGGAGCAGGGAGTAACTACAGTTCACATCATCAATTATTCAGACAAATCACTGAATCACAGATTTGGTGGAGGCCTTGAAAGATGACCTAGTTCTCTCTCCCGTTCCAGGCAGAATTGTTCTGGAATCTCCAAGACAGACTGGTTTCTGTCATAATCAATTATCTATCCTAACAAACACTTCCAAAGATGCCGTACCCTCCTAGTTTCTCAGAAGCTGTTTAGTCTACTCTCGCTTTTAAGGATTTTAATCCAGATATTTGTTGTGTGTTAAACATAATCCCAGCCTCCTCAGTGAATTCTTTACCAAAATCTTGTGATCACCTTTTCTACGACGTTTTAACTCAGCTCTTCTTATTTTATTCTCAGAAATGTGGATAGCAGGCGTTCATTGTTTTTTGCCCATCACTTCACATATTTGCAGCTATTACCGAATCTCCCAGGATTCGCAGAAACATGATTTTATGACAAATACAAATATTCACAACGGGAAGTTAACTGAAAAATATAAGCTCATATTTCTGGGGAAAACGGTAATAAAGGAGAAAACAAGGCCGTTAAATAATTATATCCTGGCATGGAAAGAGAAGACTGGAGGATTTCACACTCAAACATGGAGAGTTGCTATCTCTGAGTGCTTGAAGGAAGGGTTCAGTGTATTCTATCGATCTTTTCCAATGTTTTAAAAGCTGTCAACATACTTTGGAATAATAGCCTCATTGTCATACTACTAAAAAGTAGCTTAATAAAACAGAATAGAGAGACTTATGGAGGTCAAAGACCGGGCGAGCATCAGAGCCTGGGTTCAAATGCAGGTGGACTGATCCCAAATTATGGGGTTCCCGGCCTAGTGAGTCTTGTTGGCCCCACGTGCTCCAGCCCAGGGAGCCAGGAGAGGGGCTTAACTTCTCTCCCTGAACAAGGGAATCTTTCCAGTGAGACCTTCTCCATTGCCACACTCCCTACTGGAATAAAAATGTACAGCCTAAATTACCACACAGCTCAACATAGGTTAATACACAAAGATCTCATTTTAGCCAACAGGATCACATCTGGCCAGCTGTAGGGCTATGGTTAAGGTTGTATTTGAAGAGGGAGAGGATGGGTAATCATGGCTACAGCTTTACTAGAAACCGATTTGTCCTTTTTCGAATTGTAATCGTTGTTTTATTTTTTCTTTTTTAACCAATTGCCACTTGCAATGCAAATATAAGACAAATACAAGAAATCTCGACTTAATACTGGCTAAATGCTTAGGCAGACTGCTTGATTTAAACTAATCCATCATGTGAATCTCACATGATTTTCCACCAAAGGGATATGCCTAAATTCAGCCTCTTACACATCCCTTATTTTTGGTTGGTTGGTGGGTTTGGGACATTTTTTTTCCCCTCTTTTGCACTCCAAGCCACGTTTCTATTCTGACAAATGGGTAGATACATCATTCAGTGCTAGATAAGAAAGCAAATGTGATGACCAGGAAGATGGGTGTTGACAACGGGAACACCAGCTCTAGAAACAACCAGGGCACAGACATAAGGGATCGTTCTTATTTATCCTTTGCTAATTTTTTATATTGATACATAATAGATGCACATATTTGCAGGGCATATACATTCATATGATATGAAAAGATGAAATCAGTGTAATTAATATCCAACAGCTTAAATATTTGTCTTTTATGTTAGAAGCATTTAAATGATTATCTTCTAACAATTTCGAAGTGTACAATAGATGATTGTAAACTATAGTCACCCTACTGATCTGGGGACACTAGGTGTTAGCCCTTCCTTAGCTGCATATATTTATGCCCATGAATCAACCTCTCTTCATTCTGCCCCGCACCATGGGCTCACTCTTCGGCTTCATAGGAGAGCCATGAATTAGATATAGTCAGGGGTATGCAGGTGGGTGTTTAACAATCCCCTTCAAAGAAAGAGAGGAGAAGGGTGAGAGACGGAAGGAAGGAAGGAAGGATGGAAGGAAGGAAGGAAGGAAGGAAGGAAGGAAGGAAGGAAGGAAAGAAGGAAGGAAAGGGGGAAGGGAGGGGAGGGGAAGGGGAAGGGCAGGAAGGAAGGAAGACAGTCTGCTTTATGGAATTTGTCCATTTGAATGGTGGGCTTTGGCATTTGTCCACCATTTGTCCACTATTGCCAATTTCCCCTGCCAAGGTGCCGTCGCTGAACTCAGAGCGGGGAGGAGATGCACGCAGTTGGCCCTCGTGAGTCTGTATGAGCTGCCATCAACACATCACTGGACAAAATTTCAATTTTTTTTTTTTTTTGGTCTCTTGCTGAGGATTTCCTGAATTTCAGCCTATCTTTACAAAAACAAACAGACAAAAAGCTGTGTATAATCTTAGAAAGCACATTATTATAAGTCAAAGAATACCTAAATGAATTCAAAAATCCATGTTGTGTTCAGGACTGGAAGGTTTAATGTGGGAAAGATGCCATTTCTCCCCAGATTGATCCCCCCAATTCTCATAAAAATTCCAGCACAAGGCTTCATAGACAATGCCAAGTTTATATGAAAGTTTACAAGGGAAGATGAAAAACTGGAACAATTCAAATAATTTTTGGGAAAAAAAAATGGAAGAACGCACTTTGCTTGACCTCAAGACTTATTCTGCAGTGGCCACAATCGAGACTATGATATGGATGCAGGGACAGACACATGGCCCAAGGGAACAGAGCAGAACCCCAGAAATAGAACAACACAAATATACCAAATGGATTTTTGTCACAAGAGCAAAAGCAATTTAGTGGAGGGAAGATAGTTTTTCCAAAAACAAAAAGTGATAGCAGACATTGCGATGGCTTTCACCTCTTGGCTACTGTGAATGACACTGCCATGAACATGGGTGTGCAAACACTTCTTCAAGGGCTTGCTTTCAGTTTTGTTTTGTTTGCATAAACAAAATGTGGTCTACATGTACAAGGAATTACTATTCAGCCTTAAAAATGAAATAAATTCTGACACGTTATACAACATGGGTGAATCTTGAGGACATTATGCTAAATGAAATAAACCAGTCACAAAAGGAACAATATGACATGATTCTATTCACATGAAGCATCTAGATTTGTCAAATTCACAGCAACAGAAAGCGGAGATGTGTTTACCAAAGAATGGGGGGATGGGAAATTGGGAATCATTGTTTAGTGGGTACCAAGTTTCAGTTTGGAAAGATGAAAAAGTTCTGGAGGTGGATGGTGGTGCTGGTTGCACAACAATGTAAATGTAATTAATGCCCCTGAACTGTACACTTGAAAATGCTTAACGTGGTAAATTTTATAGTATGTGTCTTTTAACACAAATGGTGCTGGAGCTATTACATATATAATATAAAAGCAAAAAAAAAAAAAAACCTTGACCTGAAACTTGTACTGTAAATACATTAATTAAAAATAGATTACAAATATAAATATAAAATAAGAAATGTAGAACTTTTAGAAGAAAAAACAGAAGGCAATCTTCAGGAACTAAGTCCAGGCAAAGAGTTCAGAGACATGACGCCAGACACATGAACCAAAAGAAAAAAAAAGATAGTGAGTTTCATCAAAGTGTAAAATTCTGTGTTCTCAAATTCCCTGTTAACAGGATGAAAAGACAAGCTACGGGTTGGAAGATATCATTTGCAGACCTCATATCTGACAAAGAAGTCATATCTAGAATCTAAAAAGAGCTCACAAATCTCAACAGTGAAAAAACAAGCAACCCACTTAGGGAACATTTCACTGAAAGGGAGACACAGATGGTAAATAGCCCCATGGAAAGATGTCCAACAGCATTAGCCATTGGGGTGTGCAAATAAAAAGCACAATGGAGTACCATGACACTCCTATCAGGACATTTAAAATAAAAGATAGTCATAACACCCAGTGCTTGTGAGGATGTGGAGAAATGAACTCACTCATGCATGGCTGCTGGGAATGAAAATGGTGCCGCTATTCTGGAAAACAGGTTGGCAGTTGCTTGCAACTCCAGGCACATGCCTGCCATGTAACCCAGCAAGTGTATTCCAGGGCATTGATCCCAGAGAAATGAAAACTAACCCACACAGAAAAGCTGTGCCTGAATACTTAAGGCAGCTTTCTTTGTAACAGCAGAAAAAAAAACAGAACTGGAACAACATAAACTTCCTGCAGTGAGTGAGAGGTTCTGCAAACCATGGTTCATCCACAGAACAAACTGCTATTTGAGCAACAAAGAGGAACGGACTCGTGACCCACACTGCAACCCAGATGGATCTCCAGGGCATCAGGCCTGGTGAAAAATGGCAACCTCAAAAGGTTCCATATTGTGTGATTCCATTTATAAACATTCTCTAAATGACAGTAGAGATGGAGAACAGATTCGTAGTTGCTCAGGAACAGGGACTGGGGCTTGGGAAGCAGACATGAAAGGCCAGCTCAAGGGGTTTCTCGTGGGGCTGGAACAGGTGTGCACTTTGATTGTGATGGTGGTTATGGAAATCCAGCATGGGGTAAGACTCTGCCAGACATCTCTCTCTCACACACACACACACACACACACACACACGCAGTCGAATGCATGTAAAAACTAGTAAGCACTGAATTAGGTCTGTGTGATCCAGCTAACATTGATGTACCAATGACCACATCCTGGCTTTGAGCTTGTACTTTGACCTTGAACTTTGACCTTGTGACAAAAGATGACATCATGGGGGAGGTGGATGAAGGGGCTCTATTAATTATTTTTACAACTTCCTGTTACTCTGCAATTATTCCAAAATGCAAAGTATTTTTTCCTTTTATTTTTAGTTGACATATAATAAGGATGCATATTGATGGGTTACAGAGCAATATACAATGCATAACTATCAAACCAGGGTAATTAACATATTTATCACCTAGAACATTTACCATTTCTTTGTGATAACATTCAAAATCTTCTCTTCTAGTTTCTTAGAAATATGTATTTTTGTTGACCATGTTCACCCTGCAGTGTTATAGTACACTAGAACTTATTCCCCCCATGTAGCTACAGTTTCAAAATACAAAGTATGTTTTTTAATTACATTAAAAAGCAGTAGATGCAAACAGCCAAATGAATGATAGTGACAGCATCTATCAAAGTTAATTGGACCAAAGATAATTATTCCTCTTCTTCCCCCACCCCTCTCATTTTGCAATCTTAAAGTTTTTTAATGATTAAAAATGTTGAGAAACAAATACGTTTATTTAAAACACATATATAGGGTTCCGGCAAGGTGGCCCATGCCTATAATGCCAGCACTTTGGGAGGTTGAGGCAGGAGTGTCTCTTGAGCCGAGGAGTTGAAGACCAACCAGGGTAACACAGGGAGACTCCATCTCTTAAAAAAAAAAATTAGGCGGGCAAGGTGGCACATGCTCATAGTCCCAGCTACTCTGGAGGCTGAGGTGGCAGGATCCCTTGAGTCTGGGAGGTCGAAGCTGCAGTGAGCTGTGATTGCACCCTGAACTTCAGCCTGGGTGATAGAGTGAGAACCTGTCTCAGAAAAATTAAAATAAAAATTGATAAATAAATAAATGTGTGTGTAAATGTAGGGTTTGTAGAGCAGGTACAGGGGCCCCAAAGCCCACCTGCAGATTTAGCTGGATTCCAGGAGCAGGAGATGAAATGAGATTCTCCAGAGAGCAGCCGCTGAGGCACACACACCTCCTTTCTATCTGCAGGTTAGTTGTTCTTTCCAGTCCCTTCTTTGGCTCTTCTTGGAGGCGGTTTCAGGCTTACACCCCGGGGCCTGGCGCTGCTTTCTCAGCTGTGGGACTGTCACAGCATCTCCCACCCTCCCTCCCTCTGTCTTAGCCATATGACGACCCCTGGCAGCATGGCCCCATCCTGCTGGCAGCCCCGTGTTACAAAATCGGATGAATAAATAACCTTCTGATTCAGAACTGTGACTCTCTTGCAAGAAGCAAGTGGCACATTCTTCAGTAAGTGTTAAAATATGGTCAGCGCTACAGATATTTTTTGAGTGGAGACAGGTTGCAGAAAAGGCATTCAAATGACACCAAGAGACCCTCTTGTGAAATGCAGTCTGCAAGCCAACTCTCTCTTCCTGTTATGTTTGCATGTGGCTTTTAGATGAATAATATTGTCATGATTTCCATCACTTACTCAAGTCACCTGCAGTTCACCCACCTCAGTGAACCTGCCCAGAGAAGCCAAGGGAATGGAAGCTCCTACTCTTATGGGGACGCTCTAATTATGGAAGGAAAAGGGAATACAGAGGCAATGTCTTAGGGCTCAATGGTTATCTTCCAGGCCGTGGCTTTCAGAAGCGATGCATCTAAAATCTTTCAATGGATAACGAAACAGATTTCCTCTGACCTACCGGGAAGATCCACCGTCAGTAGCTCACACACATTCTCCACCCAGCTCTTCCCTGCACGACGTGCAATGATATAATTACCGTCTGTGCCAGTCAGTCCTCGGAGATGCAGTTGGCACCGAGCACAGAGCGCCACTAGACAGCCACATGGCCCTCCCTCTCCCACTGGGATATTTTTATTCAGAAATTTCAGTGCAGGCTTCGGTTTCTGGCTGCTGGATTCCTGAATCTGTCTTGCGGGGCCTCCTGCCCACAACAAATCTTCAGCGCTGCCTTTGGATAAGGGAAAATGATTCATAATAGAACCAAAGAGATTCTTTTAATGAACTTGCCCCAGGGGATACCAAGCTCTTTTTATGATCAAATTTAATGAATCCTAATGAATTTCATCATATGAAAATGATGTGTCTGCACCGTAAAGGAGCCACAAAGCTCACTGGCCCAGACTCAGGCGGGAAGAACAACAGGGAAACTATTTGTAAGGAGCATAGAGGGGCACAAAGTAAAATAGTTTGAATGGATTTTAAATATTACTAATGAGGTGTATAAATATAGCACACAGGATCTCCAAAGTAATTTGCAGCAAAAATACTAATAATATGTACAAGTTACAGTAGCTTTCTATAAGGGCTCTTCAAGCCTTTTTTCTTAACTTTGATTTTTAGAGTAAAGGATTTCTTCCCTTTAAGTCATGATTCAAATGCCTACTGCCTGACAAAGCCTTCTCCAGCTCCCGCACCTAGTCCTCAAATATCTGGGCTTCTGTAGCCCTGATTCCCAGGTCTACAGGAGCCTGAGCCCAGTGTTGTGTCTCTGCCCTCAGACCCTTGAGTCTCTACATGCAGAACATGTGAATTGTAGCAAGAGCGGGCGGGATCTTCCTCCCAGCCCCCTGCAGTGTCGGGCATGGTGCTTCCCTGACCTGTGGGTTACCCAGCCCCGTCCACACTGGGATGCGGTGCGGCCGTGAAACATCCCTTAGACACACAATGTTGGTGGTTACCTGTTCTACACGGTGGGCAAGACACAAGCACAACTCATCCAAGACAAATCAGGGAAACGGGCAAGCCAGGCAGCAGAAAGAGCTCAAGGAGAGAGAGCCTGTCTTCCCCTCCTCCTCCTCCTCCTTCTCTTCCTCCTCATCCTCCTCCTCCTCCTTCCTTTTCCAGGGAGTCTCGCTCTGTTACCCAGGCTGGAGTGCAACATTTCAGCTCACTGCAGTCTCTGCCACCCACTTTCAAGTGATTCTCCTCCTGCCTCAGCCTCCCAAGTACCTGGGATTACAGGCGTGAGCCATCACAGCTGACTAATTTTTATATTTTTAGTAGAGACGGAGTTTCACCATGTTGGTCAGGCTGGTCTTGAACTCCTGACCTCAAGCGATCCATCTGCCTCAGCCTCCCAAAGTGCTGGGATTACAGGCGTGAGCCACCACATTTGGCTAATTTTTGTATTTTTAGTAGAGATGGGGTTTCACCATGTTGGTCAGGCTGGTCTTGAACTCCTGACCTCAAGCGATCCATCTGCCTCAGCCTCCCAAAGTGCTGGGATTACAGGTGTCAACCACCGCGCCCAGCTGAGTCCAGCTACTTCTGAGGTTCAAGTGATTCCACTTGACTCAGGCACGGAGCAACACGGAGGAGGGAAGAGGCATGAAGAGTGGGAGAAAGGAACCAGTGAGATGCATGTGGGCCCACTGGTTGGGAACCCGTGTGCCAGGCTGCTGAACTGGAGTTCATCCCAGCACAACGCATGGACTGCAGGGTGCACCGGGGGGCAGGTGCTCCCAGTCACAACCTTGGGGAAAAGCTGGAGCTATGGGAGGAGATTTGGGGTCTCTGCTATTTCACCACTTACAGAACTGGAGAAGTGGGTATTGGTGCAGCAGCTCAGGAAGCAGACAGTGCCCTTGAGTGGAAAACTGGTTTCAGGAACCTCAGCTGACCCACTCTGCCAGTGCAAATCTTTATTGGTTTTGCTGTGGCATCTTTACAATGCCCTGTTCTGCTAGTTCAGTACCACTTCAGGCCACGCGAATGATGCAGCTGGTTTTAAAACAGAAGAAACTAGGGAAAGGTGGCACAGTCTGTTGGGTCTGTGAGTGCAGCAAAATGAAGACAATTCCATACAAGAGAAGAGCTTTCAAAATATTCATTGCATGTAGTACATCCCCCTTTTATACAGAAGAGAGAATAATATTCACTTAAAACAACAGTTTCTTACTCTCCTCTTTAAATAAATGTTGAGGAAATTTCAAAAAAAATAGACTTAAGGGGTTGCCAAACTACAGGCTTAAGGGGAGCATTTGTACATCTTGAGTAAGTGCTGCTAAAAGAAAAGATTTTTTTTTTTTTTTTTTTTTTTTTTTTTTTGAGATGGAGTCTTGCCCTTTCACCCAGGCTGGAGTGCAATGGTGTGATCTCCACTCACTGCAACCTCTGCCTCCCGGGTTCAAGCGATTCTCCTGCCTCAGCTTCGGGAGTAGCTGGGATTACAGGCATCTGCCACCAAACCCAGCTGACTTTTGCATTTTTGGTAGAGACAGGGTTTTGTCATGTTGGCCAGGCTGGTCTAGAACTCCTGACCTCAGGTGTTCCACCTGATTCAGCTTCCCAAAGTGCTGGGATTACAGGCGTGAGCCACCATGCCCGGCAGATAAAGGAATGCAATGGGATATTATAAGACGTGGGATTGACAAGGTCAAATCTCAAGTTTAGGAAGATGGATATGGAAGGACCACGGAAGCAGTTGGAGGATCCAAGGCAGGGAATGAATGGAACCAATGGTGCCCAGCTGGAGAATTGCAGGGTCGCTCCAACAGCCACCTGAGCCGCTGCGGGTGTTACTGCCATCCCCTGAGGCAGAGGCCATGCAGGGCCAGAGCTCTTGGACACCCAGCGTGGTTGGAGCTATTGGAAACTCAGCTGTCTGGGTGGAAAACTGACGGTGGAATATTTCCCACTTTCTTATATATGTTTCAACCACAAACATTTTGCTCATCAGTATGTGTTATTTCTATCTGAACACTTGATAAATGTAAGGTTATTTTTACGTTCTATCTGCATTCTCATATTTTTTTGTTTGTTTGTTTTTTGAGATGGAGTCTTGCTCCATTGCCCAGGCTGGAATGCAATGGCTTGATCTCGGCTCACTGCAAGCTCCACCTCCCTGGTTCAAGCGATTCTCCTGCCTCAGCCTCCTGAGTAGCTGGAATTACAGGTGTGCACCACAATGCCCAGCTATTTTTTTTTTTATTTTGTATTTTCAGTACAGACAGGGTTTCACTATGTTGACCAGGCTGGTCTTGAACTCCTGACCTCAGGTGATTCACCCACCTCAGTCTCCCGAAGTGCTGAGATTATAGGCGTGAGCCACCACGCCCAGCCTTAGAAAATCTTTTTGAAATCACTTTCATAAGGAAATGCCAGCTTGACCACCTTACTCAGGTGTCCCTTCCTAGCAGGTACAGAAAGGAAAATAAAGCATGTGCATTTCCTGTGGCTGCCCAACAAATCACCGCGAACTGTGTGGCCAAGTGCTCTCACAGTCCTGGAGGCCAGGTGTCCGAAGTCAAAGTGCGGCAGGGCCACACGCGCTCTGAGGTCTCCAGAGAAGAATCCCTGCCTCTGTCAGCTCCGGGCAGATGCAGCCACTCCCGGCGTCCCCGGCTGGCCTCTGCCTCTCTCTGTTCCCTGCCTATGCTCACACGGCCTTCCCCGTTTCTCTGTGTCTTCACGTGATATTCTCACAAGGATACCCAGCATTGGATTAAGAGCCACCCTAATCCAGTGTGACCTCATCTTAATTTAACTAACGGGATCGACAAAGACCCTGTTTCCAAACAAGGTCATACTCCGAGGTCCCAGGCGGGCATGGGTTTGGGAAGGACAGTGTGAAAAAATTACGAGTCTTTCAGGTCTTTGCCTGGATTCTCCTTTCTTGACTTTCCTTTTCTTTTCTTTTCTCTTTTTTTTTTTTTTTTTTTTTTTGAGACAGAGTCTTGCTCTGTCGCCCAGGCTGGAGTGCGGTGGTGCAATCTTGGTTCACTGCAACCTCCGCCTCCTGGGTTCAAGCCATTCTCCTGCCTCAGCCATAGGAGTAGCTGGAATTACAGGTATCCACCACCACGCCCAGTTAATTTTCTGTATTTTTAGTAGAGATGGGGTTTCACCCTGTTGGCCAGGCTGGTCTACAAACTCCTGACCTCAGGTGATCTGCCTGCCTCAGCCTCCCAAAGCGCTGGGATTACAGGCGTGAACCACAGTGTCTAGCCAGCTTCTAATACTTTTAAACTCCTTTGTGGGATCCAATTCCCATGTCAATTCCCCACTTGCTTCTTGTTTACCTCTCTTACTGAAGTGTCTCCTGTGGTTTAAAACAAATCAGATTCCTCCCCTGGGGCTCACTCCTACCACTGACACCACTCTGTCCTACCCCATCTCCAATTATTCCTGGGGCATGTGAGAGCTCCTTCCAAAGGTCATATCCAACTCTCACGTGAATTTACCACATATCATCCTTCAATCCTTGACCTTGGAAATAAACTTGGAATTAACTTGGATCTCATTTCCACTTAAATTAAAATAGCCCGGGTGCAGTAGCTCGTGCCTGTGATTCCAGCACTTTGGGAGACCAAGGCAGGAGGATTATTTGAGCCCAGGAGTTCGAACCACGCTAAGCAACATGGTGAAACCCTGTCTCTAAAAAAAAAATAACAATAAAAAAATTAGCCAAGCAAGGGGGCATGCACCTCTAGACCCAGCTACTTGAGAGGCTGAGGTGAGAGGATCACCTGAGCCCAGGAAGTCAAAGCTTCAGCCAGTTCTGTTCACACCACTGTACTCCAGGCAGGGCAACAGAGTGAGACCCTGTCTCAAAAACAAAAAAAAAATTCAAAATATGCTAAACCTTTTGCCATGAAATCCTAGCAGTAAACTTATTCTAAAAAATACATTAGAAAAAATTAATTAAATGCAAATGAAATTATTATTATATTTTAAAATATAAGACAAATAAAGGGAAGACATTGAAGACCAGGTCAAGCCTCCATAAAATAATCAAAAGTCAACTGTGTTTCCTATGTCATAGAAAAACCTCTCTTCAAAGTTAATAACTGAAAATCGAAGACATGAAGGATTCTGTCAGTGTGGAAAGAAGTAAATGATTTCAAGAGTTGGCCCTAATAATAAACACAGAAAGAGAGACCTTATAAAGCCATTAGGAACACCAGTAAGTACAATATAGTCCTAAGTAAGCCGCATTAAGTCTGTATTTGCATAAGTCAAACTGATAAGAAAATGGAATTATTTGGAAAATTTTATGTATGAAAAAGGAGCCAATGAGAAAAAACCAGATTATCATTTGTATCATCTGGCTGGTCACCTATATTCACTGTACTAATTGAATATTTTATTTTACTTCACTCGAGTAGATAAACCCTACATGAACTTAATAAACCAAGTGAAAGAAAAAAGAATGATGTATTTGATATAGATCTTTAACAGAAATTATAGCTTTAAAATTATTTAAATGTCTCTTTCTTCTACCTAAGTTTTCGTTATCTCTTTTGGCTAATATACCCATATAATTAACTGCATATTTTGGTTTTCATTTACACACAGAAATATGGAGAGAGAAGAAATTATTCTTTTATGTACTTAATGCTTTGTATATTTTCTCATTTAATCTTTATAGTAATCTTTAATAAAATTACTTTATCTTACATATGAGGTATTTTAGTTTAGGAGTTAAATAACTTGCCCAAATTTTCATTACAAAGAATTATTCTAATAAGAATTCAAATCCAGCTCTCTCTGATACCTGGGTGGGGTCTTTCAGGTATCCCAGAAAATCATAAACTAGACTTTATTAAATACAGATGTTCTATGAGGACACAGCAGCAGTTCTACTACTGTTTGCTTCTAAATCATTTCTAAATCTTTTCATTTTGAAATAATTTTAGGCATAGAGAAGAGTTAAAAATAATAGGACAGAGTTGCTCATGCTGATACCCCAGGATTCCCTGATATTAACAATGACGTAAGCAGGGTCTGTTTATCAAACCTGAGAAATTGACATTTTCACAGGCCCCAAAATGCAGACTTTAAGATTTTATCCATTTTTCCACTAACGTCCTTCTTATGTCTCAGAGGCCAATCAAGTATCCCACATCCAAATCCGTCATCCCATCTCTTCTGTGCTGTTCAATCTGGGACAATTTCTCATCAGACGTCCTTGTCTTTTCTGACCTTGACCACTGTGAGGAGTACTGGTCATCGCTTTTGGAAAATGTCTCACTCACTCTGCTGAGTCACCCTCCCTTCCCTCACTCTGCTGAGTCACCCTCCCTTCCCTCACTCTGTGAGTCACCGTCCCTTCCCTCACTCTGTGACTCACCCTCCCTTCCCTCACTGTGTGAGTCACCCTCCCCTTCCCTCCCCCTGCTGAGTCACCCTCTCTTCCCTCACTCATTGAGGCGCCACCCCTTCCCTCACTCTGTGAGTCACCCTCCTTTCCCTCACTCTCTGAGTCACTCCTTTCACTCACTCTGTGAGTCACCCTCCCTTCCCTTACTCTGTGAGTCACCCTCCCTTCCCTCATTCTGTGAGTCACCCTCCTTTCCTTCACTCTGTGAGTCACNCACTTCCCTTACTCTGTGAGTCACCCTCCCGTTCCCTCCCCCTGCTGAGTCACCCTCTCTTCCCTCACTCTGCGAGTCACCCTCCCCTTCCCTCACTCTGCGCGTCACCCTCCTCTTCCCTCACTCTGCGCGTCACCCTCCTCTTCCCTCACTCTGCGAGTCACCCTCCCCTTCCCTCACTCTGTGAGTCACCCTCTCTTCCCTCACTCTGCTAAGTCACCATTCTCCTTTCTTCATTCTGGGAATTCACCTTCCACAGAGTCACCAGGTGCAGCTGAGGCTCAGGACTTAGGATGGAGAGACTGAGCTCCACCTCCTCATGGAAGGCATAGCAGGAGTGTGGGGCCCTGTGGAAACCATTCCAGTACTCTGCAAGTATTTGGAGGAGATGCTTGGGGCTATGTAAGTACCCTGCTCTTTGTTAAATTTTGCCATGAATTTGTTATTCTTCAGGGTTTCTGTCCCGTGACCTCATTACTGTGCAGGTCTGAAGGTGATTTTCCCATTTCCTTCATTCCTTCCACATTTGTTATTTGGAATTCTTATTTGGAAGAAATTGGAATTGTTATTTGGAAGGAAGTTTTGTCTACTCTCCTGATTTATTTATTCAATCACTTATTGATATATTTACAAGATATTTTAACTTGTTAATGGTAAACTAACCTACAGACACACTTGAGTTGCAAGCTGGAACGTATTATGTCCTGTGCTCACACACTGGGGAATGCCAAGTGCATTTCTGCTCTCATATCACCATATTAATTTATTTTTGGTTGAACTACAGGTGTTTTCTTTCTACCTCTATCTCCACTCTGAACTCTTGAGATAGAGCATTGGTTTGGGATGTTTGCAACTCTTCTCTGGGGGTACATGGATGTGTGTGCTGTGTGCTGACTTAAGCTGAGGGGGGCCACCATATGATGGCGCATGTAAGTAACTGCTTACCTATGTGAATCAGGACTTTCTTGATATAGTGCAAACAGAATACACTGCAGACAGAATCTGGAGGCTGATATAACACTATGTTCATCTTCCATAAGTCCTGTTATCAGTGGATGGCAAATAACAAGGTAATTTTTGAAGCCTGAGTATATAAAATACCTTATTCTAGAAGGAAAAAGGGGGAAGGAAAGAAAAAGCAAAGACAGACAAAACAAAGAAAAAAATGGAAAGAAGAAAGGAAGGGAAGGAGAGGGAGATGAAGCCAGGGAGAGAGAAAGGAAGAGAAGGAGAAATGAAACAATTTTTCACCGTGTCTCTGCTTCACATGTTGGAATGCCAAATCAGAGCCTGCAGAAGGAAAGGTTCCATGACAAACACATAGCCGAGTGCCATGAAACCACACCTTCCTATCTCCCCAGCAGGACATTTGTTCACTTATTTTTGCATCTCCTTGTTGAGATGCCAACATTTCGTTCTGCTTTAATTGCTTCTCAGTATGTTACTCTTCAGAACCGCCCTTCTCAGAGTTGTCTGAATCTCTATTGTTATGCTTAAACCAGCCAATTCCCAAGTTTGCAGACCTGTTTAGTTTGCCGACCTGAACATTTCAGGGGAAGATAATTGAGACTCGACTTCAGCAAAGCGCGCTGGCTTTAAGTGAGCAGCCTTTGGGTTTGCACCTGGTGCTGTCCGTCTGTGCTGCTGAAAAGGTCATCCGTGTGTTCAAGAGTATTTTCCAGAGGCTCTAAGCCATTGTAAAACAAACAACCTAGGTGATTTTTAACAATTTACAAGAGTTAAACTTAGGTGTAAACTGTTTCTTTGAAGAATACAAAACGTAGACATTGTCCAAACAAACTTTACCTTTAGGTAATTTATTAGAAAATGCATTTGGTAGGAGCCTTTCAGAAGATGCAAAAATTACTAAAACTAAATCTACAATAAATGATGCAAAGATCTATTTGACATTTGGTAATTACTTAATTTCCATAAAGGCAGAATTATTTTTAAAAAGACTAAAACTAGTCCATTATTTATGGATTCCCTCAATACAGTGTGAATATTTCTTTTGGCTTAATTTTTGAACATGGGCCTTCATATTTCCTTTGTTTGTTGGAGAGAACAGATAATATTCTGAAGAGCAGGTTGACTTCACCAAGTGAGGGAAAGAGCCTCTGATCTAGAATATGTATAAAAAAGCTTTGAATCTGAAACGGAAACATCAGAATTCTAGCAGCAACAGAATTAAAAACTCAGTGTAGGCCATGGATTTTTATTAGCTACCAGAACTTGCTTCCTTTTTCTCATATTTAAACTCAATAAATTAGACACGTTCAAACTAACGAAAATGTCCTAATTAAGTGGTTTCAAACTCACTTTTTGAAAACACAAAGATAAGAGTTTAACTCTAAGCTCTAACATTTATATCAGCTTGTTTGGGGGCAAGCACTTACGTGACCTCAGACTCTGTTTCCTAATCTGCAAAACTGAGTTCATAGAAACCATCCCACAGAGCTGCTGTGAAAATTAAAATCTATTAAAATAGTTTTCTTGCCAGGCACGGTGGCTCAAGCCTGTAATCCCAGCACTTTGGGAAGCCGAGACGGGCAGATCACGAGGTCAAGAGATCGAGACCATCCTGGCTAACACGGTGAAACCTCGTCTCTACTAAAAAAAAAAAAAAAATACAAAAAACTAGCCAGGCGAGGTGGCAGACGCCTGTAGTCCCAGCTACTAGAGAGGCTGAGGTAGGAGAATGGCGTAAACCCGTGAGGTGGAGCTTGCAGTGAGCTGAGATTCGGCTACTGCACTCCAGCCTGGGCGACAGAGCAAGACTCCATCTCAAGAAAAAAATGTATATATATAGTTTTCTTATCAATATAGATATAGATGCATTCATTTGTTCATTCATTTATTCAACAGGTGTTCATTGGGGCCTACATTGTCCTGGGCACTGTTCTAGATGTGTGAGACACACCAATAAACAGAAGAGAGAAAATCCCCTGTCTCATGGAGCTTGCATTTCTGATGGGGGAGATAGTCAATAAATGATAGATATAATAAGGAAATTATGTCGTATGGTCTAAAACCATACTTAGACTTATGGTCTAAGTAACACGGAAATGAGACTGGAGGGATGAAGCTGGTGCTGGAGCATAAGTTGTAACTTTAAACGTTAGATAAGGTGACCTTTAAACGAAAGTCTGAAGGAGCAAAGAGAGTGAATCCTAAAGACATCTGGGGTAAGGACGTTCCCAGAAGAAGAATCTGCTCCAGCGCAGCTCGAAGGCTGTAGTGAAACAGTGGAAGATCGAAGGTAATGGGAACCGAATAGCCAAGAGCACTGCAGGACGCGCACCCTGCCAGTTCAAGCTGCAGGCCCTGCAGGGCCCCAGAGTTTTATGACATGGTCCTTCACCTAAAGATAATCAAAATATAAATGAAGGGAACTTGCAATCATGTGTGCGTGATTTCCTCAAATATACTGCACACTCCTTGAAGGCAAAAACTCCGTCTTCTCTGTGGAATGGAGTTCCTTCCTAAAGCTCCTCAGGGCCAATGGAGTGAGAGAAATTTAGAAAGACTCGTCAGCCAAACTGCTGTCTTCTCAGGTAAAGATGAGCAATTTACCAGCCACCTGCTGGAGGGAAGGTCTCATTCAAAGCATCCCCAGATCACGGCAGATGGAAAGGAATATTTTTGCAGAAGGCCTTCTTCAGATCCCGACTGCTAATGATGGTTGGCTTCATGTCTGCCTAGGGCTTTACCTGAGCAGCTGCGGGACATACCAGTTAAGCTGCTTTAAGTTTTCCCCAAAAATCAGCACCAGCAGTGTTCCGGGGGAAAAGCCCGAGGGAAAGAAGAGAGCAGTCGTTTTGAAAGGCTTGGTGCTTTTTCTCTGCCCCCTCCTCAGACAGGGAGAAGAGAGCCTTCAAATGAGTGTCTCACAGACAGCCGCACAGAGCTCCAGCTATCTGTGCATCTTGCAAAAATAGAACAGCATCTTGTGGCTCAGGGATTTATTTCCAGAGTCTGCCTATTCCACTCTGGAGGTATAAATTGGGTTCTTTTCAGTCATGTTAAGAGGAACTTAATTGCATAATTTATCCCACGCAGACTTTTCTACCTTTAACAATTCTGGCCTTGTTGAAAGCAAAAACCAATTTTACCATGATTGAGCTAATATCGTTTTTGTGCAAACACAACCCTTTTATCAGGGAAGAGCAAAGTCATTATTTCTAATATACTTTCACAATGACCTGCAAAGTAGGTGGGTGGTGAGTATTACTTTTCATAACAGATGGGACACAGTGCACCTGAGACTGGAGCTAGGTGTCCGACTCCACGATAATTATTTTTTTCCCTTTCCTCTCCTAATTGCTCTTCTTCCCTCCTTCTTTCCACCTTGCTATTTATAGAACAGAATTAGTGCACCAAAGAGTATGTAACTTGACAGGTAACTGGTGGGCACGGTGCACTCAACATGAACATAACCTAAGAATCCAGGGTTCCCTCCTCCTTCTCAGGGGCCCTGTAGCATTATGAAACAACTGAGCTATCAATTAAGATTCTGCAAATAATTGTCTTGGAGACGCTGCAATACAAAGCTCATGCACTGTATCAGCCAGATCGAACCATCATAGCAAAATAAGCTGAGTGGCTAAACAACAGGCATAAACTGAATGACTTCAACAACAGATATTTATTTTCTCAAAGCCATGAAGGCCGGAAGTCCAACATCAATCAAGGTTCCCACCCATTTGGTTAAAGTTCTCGGGTGTCTCTTTTTTTTTGTTTTGTTTTTTGTAGACAGAGTCTCGCTCTGTCACCAGGCTACAGTGCAGTGGCGTGATCTCAGCTCACTGCAACCTCCACCTCCCCGGTTCAAGTGATTCTTTTGCCACAGCCTCCCAAATAGCTGGAACTACAGGCATGCGCCACCATGCCCAGCTGATTTTTTGTATTTTTGGTAGAGGCGGGGTTTCACCATGTTGGCCAGGATGGTCTCGAACTCCTGACCTCAGGTGATTCACCCGCCTCGGCCTCCCAAAGTGCTGGGATTACAGGCATGAGCCACCGTTCCTGGCCCTGGTGTCTCTTCTTTTAAGGGAGCTAATTCCATCATGGAAGCCCAGCCTCATGGCCTCATGTAAACCTAGCTATCTCCCAAAGGATCCTAGAAGCAGAAATACACCATGCACTGGTATCAGGTCCTAGGAGGGACTCACTGTCCACCAGGTACGAATCCCAGGGGAGAACTCAAAACACCTTTCCAGGTTCTGCTAAGGCTTCTAGATCTAGCAGGACTCTAAACACCTTTTCAGATCCTCAGATCTGCCAAGACTCTAAATGCCTCACCAGATCTGGGAGAAGGCTGTGCATAAACCCATTGCCCAGAGTCTGAGTCGAGAGGACAGAATATTCATGTAGCTCATCAGGCAAAGCACATTTATCATTCACACACAGGCAGCAAGAATAATAGCAGCCTACAATCCATGGGTAGCTGTGCCCCCAAGCCTCAGGGAAGCCTCCCAGGGTGGATGCAGTTAACGCTTGCCTGTGCCCCACTTGGACAGCAGCTGGGGCACCTGGCAGCAGATATCCACTTCTCGTCCTGGGTTTTATACCCTGGGCAACTGGACTCACTGAGCCAAAGCAGTGCAGGACACCCTGTTCTAGGAGAAAGAAAAGAGCCCGGGCTGTTTCAGACAGTTCCTCCTCAACTCAGATGCTCATTCTCAGCACATTCCACAGTTATCCTGAGAACTACGAGCAGGGTCAGGGAGGGCTGGATTAGCAAAGGCCAACCAGGGGCCCGTCCTCCTGCAGACCCATCTCCAAATACCATCACATTATGGGTCAAGGTTTCAATGTATGAATGAGGGAGACTCAATTCAGTCTAGAGCACCCGCCTACTTACTTCAGGAAGAAAACGTGGAGTTGTTGACTTTATTCAGTAGTGTCATCTCTAGACATGTCTTCTCTGCCCTCCTGGGAACACTCTGCTCCTCTGGCAACATGGTGCATGGCTCAATCCACCTCCTTCTCACCACTGCATCCCTGCTGCTCAGTCCCTCTGTTTCATGAGTGGTTGGCCTGGACTTCTCTTTCACAGACACATTCGCTACTGCAAGTCCAGCCACAAGGTTGAACGAGCTGAATTTCCATGCTGATAACTCCTCCAACAGCTTGACCTCAGTTCCTTGTTCTCTTCACCCCATTTACATTTCCTTGACCTCAGTTCCTTGTTCTCTTCACCCCATTTACATTTCCTTGACCTCAGTTCCTTGTTCTCTTCACCCCATTTACATTTACTTGCTCTTGAACATGACTTCATCCACCAACTCTCATAGTCAAACACCAGATCAAAATTCACCTTTGCTGAAATGCCATGCTCTGGCCACACTTACCTGTCCTTCCAGCTTTGTGACGACCACACAGCTATTCATTTCTCCTGGAGGTGCCAGTCCATTGTCCACTGCGTCCCTTTCTTTTAGTCCCCTTTAACTGAGCTCACTTTCCCAATCTAAGCAGGATTATGTGACTTTTCAATTAAGACACTCTTGCCAATATTCTAAATTCCCTTGGCCTATTATCATTTCAGTGTATTTATCGGTCTTTTCAATGTATTGATTCAGTCATCTCCAGCTTCAACTCTCTTTACTCCTATTCTTATCGGAGAGTCTGCTTCCCTGAGAAAAAGTCAGTCATTGTATGGACAGTCTTTCAGTTTCTGTCCTGCCCTCTATCAGCCAGACTTTGTACTCATAATCATTCTAGTCTGTTATCCTATTTATCACAGAAATAATTTTAAGACATTGATATTGGGCCTGTTGCAGTGGCTCATGCCTGTAATCCCAGCACTTTGGGAGACCGAGGTGAGTGTATTGCATGAGTCCAGGAGTTCAGGACCAGCCCAGGCAACATGGCAAAGCCCCATCTCTACAAAAAAATACAAAAAAAAAAAAAAATAGTTGGATGTGGTGGGTGTGCCTGTGGTCCCAACTACTCAGGAAGCTGAGTGGAAGGATCACTTGAACCCAAGAGGCAGAGTTTGCAGTGAGCTATGATTGTTCCACTGCACTCCAGCCTGGGCAACAGAGTGAGACCCTGTCTCAGGAAAAAAAAAAAAAAAAAAAAATCAACATTACCCACACACCTTTCAATCCATGCCTCACTCTACCCTAAATCTCTACATTTTACCAAGTTTCTTATTGCATAGGAAACACAGAGATAGGAGGTAAAATCTACACATGTGCCCTGTTTCCTCATTTCTAACAGTTTAAATGAGCTCTAATTTCTCCCACTTCACAATAAATAAAACCCCTCCTGACCTCGTGCTTTTTATTGCCACTGCCCAAGCTCCCTTCTTCTGCCCTTATCCAAATGCAGTCCGAGCATCTTGCAAACTCACTTTCTCCGTTTTTTCACCGTGTGCTCACATGTCCATGCAGACAATGTGTGTGTCGTGGCTGTCTTGACCACGACATGCAAACTGCTCTCGCCAGAGTCAGCACCAAAGACCTCTGCATTGCTAAATCATCACCTTGGTGCCAGCTTGTAGCATTGTGTCTTGTGCTTAGTAAGCGTTTGCTAAACATGGCGTCTTGTGCTTAGTAAGCTTTTGATAACCTTTGCTAAATGAATGCACTTACATTGTGGAAGAGGTCCAAGTATTAAGAACAGGATATCTTCTGTGAGTAAATTCAAATACTTTTCCTTAGAAAAAGATAGATTCATATACTTATTCAGCATACATTTATTGAATCACTTATTCAACACGGACTGACTGCATGCTACGTGTCCATCTCTCGTTAGATGCTAGAATCATAAAACTAATAAACAGCCCCTGCTCACAAAGACAATGTACTGGGAGAGAGAAGCATGACAGTGGATAATATAGCAACAGTGTACTTAATGCAGTAATGGATAGACACAGAAAGTGTCGTGTATAACAGACACACACACGAAGATGCCGGGGGATACATAAAGAGAATGTAAGTGGTGAGAAGGGCTTCTAAAACAGGGAACGTCTAAGGAACCAAGTTTCTTGAGATAGTTACTCTACCTTCCCTCAAAATATAGAAGATTTGAGGGTCCCTGGTCATATCTCAAATTGCTCGAGGGATTAGAGAACAAGCCCTCACAGACATCAAACTCTATCACTCCTTGTATGTTCTGAACTAGTCAAATCAAATTCAATTTTTTTTATTTATTCTTTAGGTAAAACAGGATAAAGGGGCCATTAACATTGGCCATTGAAAATGGAACCTATCCTCAAAGCAGAGATGCAGCACAGTATAGACCCCAAACTCTCTACATAGCCTTTTAGTTCCTTCCAATCAGCCATAATGTAACTGTGCTATATTCTGCAGTGATTTTCTTTTCCTTAAATTAAAAAAAAAAATGCTGTGAAAATAAGAAAAATTCACCAAGGATGCCAACATTCATCATGATTGGGTTTGGCAACCAGTGTAAAGCTTGAAATATATTGGTTTAGCAATTTAATTACATCTAAATAAGCCATAAGGATTATTTTTGACATCTCAAATTTTCTTTTTTGTCATTCACACTTTGAATCGGATCTTCATCTCTCTCCTGAGTTTTGCAATGGATCATAGTATCTGAAATCTCGCAGGGGACACAAAAGTTACAGCAATCTTCACACAAATCATTTAATTTTAATTTTAAAAATAGACACTGCTCTCAGGAAAAAAAAAAAAAAAAGAGGTGCCATGGAATCAAATAGCACCAGGGCATCCCCACTGTTCCCGGGTGGGCACCTCTGACTTAGGGACAATGTTCAGCACTCATGTGAGCGACCCCGGTGCACCTTTTCTGTCCATAACAGAGAACCTCCCGTCCGTGAGCGTTCTGTGTTCCAAAGCAAAGGGTTTAATATGAAGTGAGCTGTTAGTTCTTCTTCAATCTCACAGCTTTCACTCGAGCGGGCATCAGAGCTTCAGTTGAAGCTGCGACCGTAGCTGGGAAATGCACTAGGACGTTGGTGGGCAGGTGTCCGGAAGCCCAGATACAAGAAGGACTGCAGTCTTTAGGGGCGCTTGTCTCTGGACAAGCAGCTGTGCCAGGAACCAAGCATTCAGTGGTCAGTGAGGAGGGGCCCAGTGGATGTCAACTGGTTTTTCAAATGAGCATTAAATGTGACAATACGTATAAAATATGCACATGTTAAACTCAGTAAGTGTTAGCGATCTTGCTGCTTTGACACTTACTAACAATGTATAACTTACAAACACAGGGAAGTTGGAGGCCCCTCTTCGTCATAGGATTAGGGGCATCCCTGGTCTCCTGGTGGCTGTGGACATGCAAATACCAAATTGCCCACGGGCTCGTCAGCAAATGGATGCCCAGAGCAAGGCAGATATGCCTGGTGGGAAGGAGGAGTCCCATGAAGAATAGAGCCAGCTAAACACAGCAAAGAAGCAACAGATGACAAAAAGCAACTGTCCAGACGGCTGGCAGAACTGGGTTTGGGCCCATGCTACACCATCCAGACATGCCTGAAGCGTCCTTTGAAGGGAGCCAAGTCTGTAGGCGAAAGTGTGAGTCTAGGAGCCGGTGAATTTGCATCCAGAGAGGGTGGGAACTTGGGAAACATGGAGACACCCCCATTTCTACACATTTCAGTGTAGTTAATTCAAGATTGAAAAAGTAAGAATGAAGTATATCTGATTTTTCCAGTAAAAAACCATCAAAGCATGGCATCTGAAACTGCTGCTACTACATAGAGATTAGCAGGATCTCCAAATTGGTGGAGGGTCTCTTTACTGAAGACCACAAAGCTATTTAAATGCATGTGTTCGTGACATACAGAAAGGTTATTTGGAACTGGTTTCAGTTGAAGGACGGCTTTTTACCTACCAGTGTAGACTCAATATTATCACCTCGCTCCCCTTTCTCTCTCTTCCCCGGTCTTCCTCCATCTCTTTTCCCATTTTCTCTGTATTTTTCTTTCTTTCTCACTACTCTCTCTCATAAAATTGTTCAATACTTTTCCTGGATTATTTAAGAAGTTAATAAAAACTCTCTGTCTTCCCTTTATTTATTCAAAGCCTTTTATTAAATTGTTGAAGGAAATAAAAAGAAAACTGACAATAATAAAAATTGAACATGGTAAAGTTTGCTCTTGGCTAAAAACAAGCAGAAGAATCAAATTTCAAAACAATTTTAAAGCTTCCCAGGTTACCTGAAGGAAAATAGGGCTGCCTCTTCCAAAATTATGGTTGCACAGAGCGTCCATGATGCAGAAGCTCTCATCAGTAAAACTCGGTGTGGGCAAAAAGTGAATCAATGAATTCAACCTTTGACAAATATTTAAATGGAAAAAATCAAATAGAATAATTTCATAAAAACATGTTTTCTAAATTGGTACACAAAGTTTAAAAATGAATTAAATTGCCTTGATGGAATTCATTTTCTCCATGCAAATTTGTCAGTCTTGCCAAAATTTGACTAAAATGCGTTTACACAGAAGGAATGTTTATGAGTACAGAAACCCTGAGAAGTTATAGTCATAAGAATTGCAATACTTTTCTCTTCTTGCACTATACACACACACACAAACACACACACACAAGTTGTTTTGTTAAAATGGAATTAAATCAATGAGGGTGACATAACACCTCCTTTGCATTTCAAGTAAGGGACTTCTCCCCATTAATGGTAGACTAGTATTGTAGGCTAAATTGTGTCTTCTCAACATTTATATGTTAAAGGTGTAACCGCCACTATCTCCAAATGTGAGTGTAATTAGAGATAGAGTCTTTTTTTTTTCCAGAATGCTAAGAACAGATTTTATTGATTCCATTGGTAATGATGCCATAAGTAACTAAGATAAGCATTTTAAAATCTGTTGATTACATGGTGTATTAGAAAGAAAACAGAAAGGGTTTTGAGTCATATTTGGCTTATGGCTTAGCCTTGCACTTACTGTTAAATATATTACCTTATCTCTCTGAGCCACAGTATCTCTCATCTTTAAAACACAGGATTAAAAATGTTTACTTAAGAATAAAATAAATTAGCACATATGGAAGTAATTAGCACAGTGCCTCATTCACTCTCATGATATACAATTTTGTAAAAACTACTATTTAAACCAAAAAGAAAAATATATCCTTTTTCTACAACAAATATTTCTACAGAATTACCTAAAGTAAATTAATCTCCATTCAGTTATTCCATTATTTCTGGGTTAGAAGATGCTATTACCTCAGGTTACTAACATTGACAGCCCAAAGCAAAGCAAATGAAATTTAAGGTAAAACTTGTTTTGCATTGCTATAAGAGTACAACCAGGTCAGAAAGGTAAGGTCAGATGAGAGCGGGAATTAATTTTCATCATCTGAAGACAGAAAATTCCTCCTGTGATATCTTACCTATTTTTTTTATTATTATTATACTTTAAGTTCTAGAGTACATGTGCATAACGTGCAGGTTTGTTACATATGTATACTTGTGCCATGTTGGTGTGCTGCACCCATCAACAGAGATAGAGTCTTTAAAGAGGTAATTAAGTTAAAATAAGGCTGATGGTGTGGACCCTAATCCAGTTTGACTAGTGTCAAATGTGGACATTCAGAGACACCAGAGCACATGCAAAAAGATGGTGCTGTAAGAACAGTGAGAAGGTGACCTGTACAAGCCACGGAGAGGGGCCTCAGAAGAAGTCAAACCTGTCAACCCCTTCATCTTGGACTTCCAGCCTCCAGAGCTGTGATAAAACAAATGTCTGTTGTTTAAGCTGCCTAACTGATGAGTTTTTGTTATGGCAGCCTTAGCAAACTCATACAATTAGTAATGTTTGCCAAGTCTCTCACCCAGACAACTGAATAAAGAGAATGAAATATATTTAATGTGTTTGAAATCACTGGAGAGATAACTAGGCAATGAAGATACAATCCAGAAGAATGTAAAATCCATACTTATAAACCTGACATTTGAGTACATTTTCCTTCAAGGAGTTCCTCTGATTCTCGAAAGGTGGACTGAGAAGCTTACAAGCTAAGTGAAGCTTTTGGCAACCTTATTAGGGAAGGAGAGCAAATATCAGAGTCTAGTGTCTGCCAGCAAGAAGAACTCTAAAAGACTAAACCCTAGATATAAACATAAGCCAGAAAGACGTCAGCATTCACAGGAGCCCAAGTTCAGTTTAAAATCCTTTGAGTTCCATAAACAGACTAAGTTGTTGCAGGAATTCTACTGCTCGTGGCCACTGTCGAAAGCAATGTGCATTCTCTTTGAAGAAAGGAAATAATATCTTAGGCATTAATTTAGATGTAAAGTTTTTTCATATACAATGTCTAGCACTCAATCAAAAACAATAGAGCACATAAGAAGAAAAAAATGTAAAGCAATGGACAATGGAAACAGAGGGATTTAGATGGTGTTATCAGATATGATTTACATAATAAACTTTTTTTAAAGGGTTAAGGAACTGGAAACTATAAAGAAAGAACCAAATGGAAATTCTAGAACAAGATACAACAACCAAAATTAAGAACTCACGGCTGGGCATGGTGGTTCACGCCTGTAATCCCAGCACTTTGGGAGGCTGAGGCAGGTGGATCATGAGGTCAAGACATCAAGACCATCCCAGCCAACATGGTGAAACCCGCGTCTATTAAAAATACAAAAAATTAGCTGGGCGTGGTGGTGTAAACCTGTAGTCCCAGCTACTTGCAAGGCTGAGGCAGGAGAATAGCTTGAACCAGGGAGTCAGAGGTTGCAGTGAGCTGAGACTGCGCCACTGCACTCCAGCCTGGTGACAGAGTGAGACTTCGTCAAAAAAAAAAGAACTCACTGGGTAAGTTTAACAGCAGCTTAGATCCAGATGAAAAGAGAATTCATGAGCTGAAAGGTGAGTCAAGAGAAAATACCATTCAGAATGAGGCATAAAGGGACAAAGGGTATCGCTTGAATCCCAGGAGAGAAGGAAAGCAAAAGAAAGACAATTTTCTGAAAATTTTCCAAAGCAGATAGAGAACATCAAGCCACAGTGTCAGAATCAACTCCAACTAATTCAGTTAAAGAAATAACACAATTAAGTACAGAAGCCCCTGCCCTAACGCCCCAGCATTGTTTAGCTGAAGGTTGGGAGGCTGGAACATTTGTCTGCTGTCATTTCTTCTCCATTCACTAAGGATTCACCGGGGCAGTTGTATTAGGGTTCTCCAGAGAAACAGAACCAATAGGCCAGAGACAGAGATTTCTAGGAATTGGCTCATGCAGTTCTACTGGCCAAGAAGTCTGCTGTCTGTGAGTTACAGAACCATGAAACTTGGGGGTGCAGTTCCAGTCCAAGCCCAAAGGCCCGAGAACCAAGAGCACTGACATCCAAGAACAGAAGAGGGAGGGCCCAGCTCAAGCACACAGAGGGAGGACTCTCCCTTCCTCTGCCTTTTTGTTCTATTTGGGTCCTCAGTGGACTGGATGACGTCCACCCACACGAGTGAGGGGTCTTCTTTACTCAGTGAACTGATCTAAATACTGATGTTTTCTGAAAACACCAGACACACCCAGAAATAACGTTTTACCGGGTATCTGGGCATCCCATAGCCCAGTCAAGTAGGCACATTAAAATTAACCATCAAAGAATTAGATTCCCTCGGACTTCCTGTCTGCCCTCGTGTGGGGCTAATGTGCTCCAGAAACACTGGAGAAGAGGCTGGAGCAGAAACGAAAGCTGCAGCACATGTTAGAGGTGGGATAAGGTTTCTGCAGCTGAGGGCATGTGGGGCTGCATGTTACTCACATGCCTTCATTAAAAATCACACGCGGCTGGGTGCGGTGGCTGATGCCTCTAATCCCAGCACTTTGGGAGGTCAAGGCAGGTGGCTCACCTGAGGTCAGGAGTTCGAGACAAGTCTGGCCAACATGGCGAAACCCCGTCTCTATTAAAAATAAAAAAATTTAGCCAGGCATGGTGGCAGGTGCCTGTAATCCCAGCTACTCGGGAGACTGAGGTAGGAGAATCACTTGAACCAGGAGGTGGAGGCTGCAGTGAGCTGAGATTGTACCACTGCACTCTAGTCTGGGCAACAGAGCGAGACTCCATCTCAAAAGAAAAAAAGAAAAAGGTAAGCTGAGGAGGTGTGATGGGAGAGGAGCAGAGGTATGTGCTACATACCTCACTAAATAAAATACTTATTTTAAAAATGAGCAAATAAGTCCTTCTAACACCATTTTGGATCTCCATGTGTAGTCGCCTTGTCACCAAGGTATGGCCTCCATTGCTTTGGATAACAGATTTCTAATAATCGATAATAACAATACAGTTATGATTGCAATGAGAGTGCTGTGTTGGACATGTGTCTAAGCGTTCTAGATGGGACCAGTAAACTTGAGGAAAGTAAGTTTGATTGATTCTCTTCATCGTGAACGACGCTGTCCCCACAGGAGCTACACAAGCCAATCCAGCCGTGCTAATCAGCAGCAGAGAATACCCAGTGAGCTGCGTGGAACATTTTGGAGAACAGATGAAGGCTTCGTCCTTACCCACCAGGAGCTTATGATCTGCGGCTTAAATTATTCCCGTTTGTCTGGCTGCTCGCTGTTTCTCTGACTTTTGCCAAATTCATCTACACGTGAAGTGAATTTGAAAAATGGAGCATCTAGCGATTTCCAAACAGCTCGGGGAAAAATCCTGAGTGGGGAACCATGGACCAGGTGCCATTGCTGAACCTGCTGTAGCGACCTGCTGTGGACGGCGACACAGTCAAGCCCAGACTCCCACCCGTCAAAAGGCGAGCAGGTGCTCAGAGCCACCTGTGCTTTTCTTTCTTTTTTTCCTTCCTATAACGTAGCCAGCCAAAGTAACTTTAAATTAGTAATGAAATCAAAAGGTTTGCAACCAAGCACCTCCTAATAAGGATATCTCTCCGAGTCTGCCATCGTCTGCACTTGCCCCAAGTGCCACACACCTTACTTTGAAATGCTAGTTCATACGAATGTCACATTGACAAAGAGAAAAATTCAGGAAAGTGAGTTATTTTTGGAGTAAATTTTGCTCAAGAGAAAGGTTATCGTATAAAGTCTGCCCGTATCAAAGGCAAGATTCATGTTCAGACTTGGCTCTGCTTTGCAGCTGGTGGTACCAGTTACGAGGACGTCCTACTTCTGTGAAACCTTTTGTCCTTCCTTGCTTCCTGTATCGTGCTTGCGGGCATTCCTCTTACTGGGCTGAGTGCCCCGATGCTTAGCCTGCAGGAAATTCTTTCTATATTACAAACTACTTCAATCATCAAAAAAAAAAAAAAAATAGGACCACCTAATAAATAAACAATCTGGTGTTTAAAACATCAGTAATGTTTTAAAATCATTAAAACATTATTTTGCATCATCACCAGTTCTTATTAAAGAAATAAGTCAGTGTAGTTACAATTCAAATCCCCTATATGTATCTCCCCGATTCTTTCATTTTATCCTTCCTCAAAGATACGTATTGTCATGGCTTTGGTATTTCATTAGCTCCACTAATGCACTGAGGCTTTTACCATATGTGAAAATACATATCTCTGAATAGTAAATTAAACTCTACATATGGCATAATACTAAAAATGTAATTTTATATCTTGTGTTTTTCATTCAACATTTACTGTGATTTATCCATATTAATATATTAAACTCTCATTCACTCATTTTAACCACTGAAAAAAAAATCCATCATATAAAAATGCCAAAATGGAGGTACCCATTCTGCTGCCCAAGGGTGTCTGAGCTATTCCCAGCACCTCTCCCTGACAAGGATGGCTACGGCAAATGTTCTTCGTGCATCTTATCATGCACATGCATGAGAGTTTTTCCAGGGGACATAACATACCTAGAACTGCAATTTGGGGTCATGAAGTATGCACCTTCTCTGTAATAAATATTGCCAGATTGATCACCAAAGAAGTGGTATGATCTCATGGTAAGCTCTTGATGAATATTTGTTAGGCAGACCTAATGTATCCAGGGCAAGCAAACACTTCTACCTCCAGCCTGGCTAGGTCATATCTGGGCAGGTAGCAATCAAATGTCATCAATAATCTTTGCAGCAAACCTCTGCCCACAAAAGAAGGCCCTGACATGAAGCTAGAAAATACTTAAGATTTTGTGTGATGAAACGTTTAATCCCAGCTTACCTGATATGGCAGACAAGTGATTAACCAGCTGATGTATAGCAAAAACTAATCTATCTGAAAGTCAGCCCACTGTGTTACATAATTGGGCTGCATTCTGTAATGTTTAATTAGATTGTCCCTGGCCAGCCCCTAGAGTTTTATTAATTTAATAACATCGAAATTAGATGACCTAGTCTTGTTGTGAAAACACTTCTGGCTGTCTCTGTGCAAGAGCATCTACACCCTTGAGTGCTGCCCAGGGAGACCTGCTTGCCACCCAGACGTCTCAGGACAAGAACCCTCACCCCAAAAGGAAGCCACACGGGAAAGACGGGCCGATGCCGAGGGAGTGAGGAAGAGATGTCACCCTGACACCTTACGATCAGGTGCAGAGCCCTGCGACACAGCAGACTGGGGCTGCCTTCTGCAGCTAACGTGAGCCCCACACTTGCTACTGTCCATGCAGCCTGGAGAAGTGTGGGTCACCTCTCCTGGCCTCCGTGTCTTTATCTGTAAAACGGGGATAGTAGTAATACCTACTTCATGGGTGCATTGTGAGAACCAAAGGAGTCAATGCTTACAGCAGTGCCCGGCGTGTGGCAAGTGCTACCCCAGCTTCTGCTCTGACCATCCCTTTGTGTTACTGGGAAGGTGAGGTGTGTGAAAAGCAGCATGTTCTTATATCAAACTCACAGGTGTGGAATTAGAAGTGCATGGAGCAGACCAAAGCAGAGCTTCCCCCACACTCTGGTTTACTCATCTAGAGGAAGGAAGGGGAACCCCCAGGGCCCCTGCCCCACCATCTCTCCAACAGTTGGGCAGAAACATGCACCCCTTGGTGAGGTCCTCCTAGAGCTTCGGGCTTCACGGATGCCTTTCCCCGGGACCCATCGCCCCCTAACATTGGCCATACCTTTCTTGGCTCCTAGCTAGATAAGAAGTTACACTTGTTCAGAGCTTTGCAAATATGAAAACCCTTTTTATATGTTTTATGCTTTGTGCTTGATCTTTTTCATCTACGATGTTACAGTGTTACAATCCATCTCAAATCTTTACAGGGAGGCTGAATAAGAATTGTCTGTTGCGTTTCTAAACAGTCTTATTTCCCATTTCCACCCCTGCCTTCTGGAAGAATGGCTTTTTTTTTTTTTTTTTTAGACAGGGTCTCACTCTGTTGCTCAGGCTGGAGTGCAGTGGCGCAATCACAGCTCACTGCAGCCTCAACCTGCCAGGCCCATTCAATGCTCCCACCTCAGCCTCTCAAACAGATGGACTGCAGGAGTGTCATAAATTTTTTTTGTATGTTTTGTTGTTGTTGTTGTTGTTGTTGTTGTAGAGATGGGATCTTGCTATGTTGCCCAGGCTGGCCTTGAACTCCTGGGCTCAAGAGATCCACTGGCTTCCCAAAGTGCTAGGATTCCAGGCATGAGCCACTGCCCCTGGTCTAGAGGAATGGCATTTTGATGGGAGAGTCAGGGTGCCCCTAATAGCTCAAGTGACCTCTTTAGTCTTTAGCCTTCTAGCGTGGAGAATGGGATAAGGAATCTCACTCAATAGCTCGGCGTGAGCATCCAAGATATTCACGACTCTCAAGACCACACGAGCCTTTTGTGCGGTAGGTGTCCCCCGCCCACGTCATATTCTTACTGCCTCCCTGTGTTGTAGGCTTCTTACCTCTCCAAATCCCCTTCTAGGCAGCAAAATCGCCTGAACAGCCACAGAAACCAGCCTCACCTTTGCCATGCTGAAAAATTGCTGCAGATATAAATGTATTCTTCTTTTCTTTCTTCCTTTCTCTCTGTATTAGTCTGTACTTGCATTGCTAGAAAAAAAAAAAACAAAACCTGAAACTGGGTAGTTTATAAAGAAAAGACGTTTAATTGGCTCATGGTTCCCCAGGCTATACAGGAAGTATGGCAGCTTCTGCTTCTGGGGAGGCTTCAGGGAGCTTTTACCCCTGGCAAAGGCGAAGCCAGAGCAGGTGTCTGACGTAGCAGAAGCAGGACCCAGAGAGAGCGAGGGGGACGTGCTGCACACTTTTCAACAGCCAGATCTCGTCATAACTCACCGTCAGAACAGCGCCATGGGGACGGTGCTAAACCGTTCATGAGGGACCCACTCTCCAATCCAATCACCTCCCACCAGGTCCCACCTCCAACACCAGAATTACAATTCAACATGAGATTTGGGTGGGGAAAAGATCCACACTCCATCTCTCCCCCTCCCTCCTTCCACAAATAAGAAATGTTTATTACTTACTTCTTATTTATTTTTGTTTTAGGTTCAGCGAGTCCATGTGCAGCTTTTTTACATGAGTATACTGCATGACGCTGAGGTTTGGGTTCAGGTGAAACCCTCCTCCAAACAGTGAACACAGCACCAGATTGTTTCCAACCTTGTCTTCCTCCCTCTTTTAGAGTTCACAATATCTATTGTCCCCAGCTTTATGCTCATGTGTATCCAATGTCAGCACCCCTAATGTGTCTCTCTGAGTTGTGAGCTGAGGACACAGGGTGCCGAGGCCACTCCACGTGCCAGCCTCAGGCCTGACCTCTGCAGCTTCTGGAGGAAGGACGGGCTTGAAGGACGCTGTGGGCTCCTGTGGCTCTGTTCTGGACACTAAGAGGGTGTGTGCCTGAGGGGGGCCGAGAAGGACGGACTTGGGGAACGGCTCCATGGAGCCAGTCTGTTTAGAAAAAGACCTCCCTCAGCTGGGCGCAGTGGCTCACACCTGTAATTCTAGCGGTTTGGGAGGCAGAGGTGGGCGGATTGCCTGAGCTCAGGAGTTCGAGACCAACATGGTGAAACCCTGTCTCTACTAAAATACAAAAAAATAGCTGGGTGTGGTGGCGCACGCCTATGGTCCCAACTCCTCAGGAGGCTGAGAGAGAAGGCCTCAATTGCTTGAATTGCTTGAACCCAGGAGGCGGAGGCTGCAGTGAGCTGAGATCAGTCCACTGCACTCCAGCCTGGGCAACAGAGCGAGACTGTCTCCAAAAAAAAAAGAAAAGAAAAAGACCTCCCTCCACACCGCATACGTCCCAGTGGGCAGCGTGGACGACAGAGACATCATCTTTGGATCTCCAGGGCACACACCTCATCGTCTGTTCCTGAGACGCTCCTGTCGCCCTTACGCTGCATTCGCCATTGGGTGGGAGCAATCACACCTCTAACGTGGTTGCAGGTGTCACCTGCATCTCAAGCACACCCTCACCCCCAGCACCTCCTTCTGAGTTTAAGTTTCCTTCAGGAATGTGGAGGAAATTGACTGACTTTCTCGCTTCCTGATTTTCTCAACTGGACACGTTACCGCGTGTCACACAGGGGCGTGGTCATGAGTCATGCTCACGAAGGGCCTACGATGGAAAGAGCCCTTTTCCTGCGTATGTCTCATCACTCACCCTTTCAGATTCCTTTGTGAGAGACTTGGTGTAGAAAGAATAGACATAAATGTTCTTGAGGGCTGTGGTGCTGCGCGAATACTGATCTATTGCTTTGTTACTGGTACCAGGGTTCATGATTTACATCCTGTTCTCCTGACTCACTGCATCCTGGTACCCAGCTCCAGGGTTGTTAAGGGATACTAATCTTTCAAATTAGCACCTTGTAAATGAAAGGGGAGGCTCATGCGTCTCAGTTGTGCCTCTGCAAGGTGTGGTCAGCATTCTCGGCTGAAAACAAATCTGCCTTCTAGACAGATGGCAGCACCCAGGGAGCGGCGGGAGAACAGGAGCCCCGGCTTTTAAGAATGTCAGGGTGCAGTTCTGAAAATGTTGAGGGTCTGATCTTTACTGAATGGCAAAGAAATGCTCCCTGGGAACTGCTGTAGGAAGAGTTTCCATTCCCTTATCCTCGTTGATGCCAGGTCTGGAGAGAGCAGATTCCTGTTTTCACTCACAGCAGGCGTCCCCGGTGGAATCAAAGGAACTTGCCGCCATTACTCACTCGGACACTTCATGAACGGAACAATTAAAACCCAAACAGCACAAAGCATGCTTCTAGTTTAACAAACTTTAGAAAACCCTACTTGAAAACTTACAGTTCTGTTAATATTTCCAGAGAATAAATAAGACTGAACAGCGTGTGGCTGCCCAAACAACGATTTTATTTGCCTTCGTTGTGTTTGTTTGTTTGGTGAGGCAGAGTCTGGTCTGTCGGCCAGGCTGGAGCACAGCAGCAGGATCTCAGCTCCCTGTAACCTCCGCCTCCTGGAGGGAATCAAGCGATTCTCCTGCCTCGGGCTCCTGAGTAGCTGGCACTACAGGCACCTGCCACCACACCCAGCTAATTTTTGTATTTTTAATAGAGACAGGGTTTCTCCATGTTGGCCAGGGTTGTCTTGAACTCCTGACCTCAGGTGATCCGCCCGCCTCGACCTCCCAAAATGCTGGGATTACGGCCGTGAGCCACCGCGCCCGAACTGCTTTCATTGTCTTTGAAAGCCCCAGGTCCAGCCTTCTAGCACAAGAAGGTCAGGAGGACACTGCCCGTGAAATCCGGTCCTTTTGACTTCTCGTCTAACTCCCAGAGTTTATTCTAAGACCTCCTCAACTGCTTGGCAATTGTGAATTGTTCTTTTCAGTTAAGGCCTCTCCTTTCATGTTGTTCTTTTGTTTTTGTTTTACAAAATTATAAATGAATGTTTCCCCTTTGAGGAACCACTACAAAAATGCCTGACGCCTGGACACACGGTTTCTACAAGGAATGCCCTTGCACGTGCAACCGCTCTGTGACTTGTCGTCCTTGGCTCCCTGGAAAGGACAACGACGGCTCATGCCTGTGTTTCCAGGGACCTCAGCACTACAGCCTCAACACCCAACACGGGCATGGTGCGTGGCTCTTCTTTCCTCCTTCTTTTCTGGAAACATCTGTGGTCACTGTTTTTTGGTGGCAGAAACCTTCACTTTGTGATTAACAACTCTGAGGCAGTAAGGGATTTGGAAGGAAGCTCTGTTGGGGATTTAAAGGACAATGTACAAAATCATGTTACTGGAGGGTCGGTTGTGGCCCGTCGTTTTGTAAGTAGGCTTGAGTTTTGCTTTTTTGGCTCTGTCTTTCACCTTTCAGCAAGCCTCTCACTTTCTGCCTTCTGTGAGTCATCGCAGCAAGAAAAATGTTACCCTTAAAATGTCCTCTTTTCGGAATTTTTTTTGTACTACAGTTAAGGGGGCTGGCTGCTTTCTTTTCTTGTTCACAGTGTCCAAAAGGAAAAGTCAGCACAGCAAAATGGCATGGAAATGCCTCCGCCTCTTGACTTGCTACCATCCCCCTTTATTCTGGGAGGGCTGGCAGAGCTGGAATGTCACCGGGTCCCTACTTGTCCTCCTGGTTGCCGGCGGGTCTCCAGCAGCGTGCCAGCGAGCTTCCAAGTGCCCGCCCAGAGGGCCGGGTTTCCTCATGTCTCAGCCTCCTCCCTTGCTGTGCGTAGCCAGTATCTGCAGCCACAGAGGCAGCTGCTCCACTCACTCCTGCATTGGAGGGGAGGCAGAGGACTCTCCCCAGAGCCACCCAGCCAAGTGTGAGGGGGTCACAGCACAGGCCTCAAGCTTCCCACCTGGCCAGCACTCCTCTCCACTTCCCACTTTAAATTAGACTGCCCTGGTTGGAGAGGAAGAGAGGACACTTTGGGAAGGGGCCCCAGGGCGGAGATGACTCGGGCCTCACTCTCCCACCCTCCGGAGTGACAGTTCTCTGATGCCAGGACAGATGAGCTCCAGCTCTCTCTCCCATCTTCAAGGAGCATCTGAAACAAATGGGAACTTGGATGGGTTTCTTTCTGCTTTCTTGTGACATTGAAACACCCTGCAGAATGCACGTGGCAGATCAAGACTATAATGAGTTTGTGCTGTAGTATCTTCCTTTGGAATGCGTGTAGGTCTTTGTGTGAGTGTGTATCACAGACGTCATCAGTAAGAAAAGCGTTGCAGAGCCCATCACGGCTAGTTCTTCTCTTCCCCCAGCATGCAAAGTAGATCCCTGAGCCCGCTGTTTATGGGGAATAATTGTTACTCCCTGACAGCACCTAGGATTACAGGGAGAAAGTGTTTAAGGAGGCGCCCAATTTCAGAAGATTTTGCTGATTAATTTTCTCACCACTTCCATTCAGTCTGCTTGCTTGCTCCAAAAATGGGTTTCTAAACTGGAAAAAAAAAAAAAAGAGAGAGAGAGAGAATGAATACATAACAGAGCATGTTTCCCAGGCAGCATTTTGTAACAGAACAATCACTTCCAAATGTCTCCTCTCCAGCTAAAACATCTCGAACCCTCTGCCGCTCAGCCCCTTCACTGTGAAAGGGCTTCAGGGCTTCACCCGATCACTTCTTTTTCATAGGAAACACAGAGACTGATGTGTGTCAAGGAAAGCACACCGAGAAATGTCCTTCCCCCCAGATTGCAGAGTAGAAAAGCAGTAACTGTGATTTATGTTGCTATTGTTCACAGCGCGCTCCCTGTTTATAGTTAATTGCATAGAAACAACCGGTCATTTACCAGAGAGACATGCAAAGATGCGTTCATCCAAACGAATGTTCCCTAAAAACAATCTGTGCCTCCACTGCTCTACCGCAGCACAAGACCGTGCACACACACACACATACACACACACACCCCAAGTCGAATACCGTCTGGAATGAGCAAAAATAGTGTCCACCTCCAGGAAATAGTCACAGTTTTGCAGTGAACTTTCTCAAGCCAAGCCTTAAACTGAGCTTGGAATTTCCTGGAACCCTGGAAAGGCACTGGCCTTCGATGTAGCTCTGCTGACCTTTGTTGAAGACATTTTCCTGGAGTCCCAGTTTCCTCATCTCTGAACTGGAACGATATATTCTGTGCATCGCTCACTTTGCGAGGTTCTCATGAGGACTAAAGAAGACGATGGCTTTAAAGTTCCTTGGATAACTTTTACGTTGTATTTAAACATTGGAGGTTTACGGTTTTTTAGAAACATTTGAAGCAGCATCTTCAATTGGAAGTATCTTCATTTGAAGTAGGGGTATCTTATTTTTGATACTCCATGTACTAAGACGTTAAAATAACTTACATTACAATAATTAATCTGTTTCTGTTTATTCCCTATCTGAACAGTAATTGCATCTTTACCCGCTGATGTGAGGCAAGCTGTATACCATGTTTGTCTTCACTTAACAATAATCATAACTGATATGTAAGAGGGCTTACTACTTGATAGACGTGATCCGAAGTGTTTTCACAGATTCACTCATCTGATCCTCTCAAACCTTATCAATACCATTCAGATTCACTCATTTGATCCTCCCCATATCCTAGAAATGCCATTCTTCCTCTTTTGCAGCTGGAGAAATCAGAGCCCAGGGAAATGAAGTAGGTTGTTCACGGTTCACAGCTAGTAAGTGACAAAGCCAGGCTCTGAACACGGGCAGTCAGTCCCAGAGCCTGAATTCCTTTTTTTTTTTTTTTTTTTTTGAGACGGATTCTTGCTCTGTCGCCCAGGCTGGAGTGCAGTGGTGTGATCTGCAACCTCCGCCTCCCAGCTTCAAGTGATTATTATGCTTCAGCCTCCCAAGTAGCTGAGATTACAGGCGCCCGCCACCACACCTGGCTAATTTTTGTATTTTTAGTAGAGATGCGGTTTCACCATGTTGGTCAGGCTCGAACTCCTGACCTTGTGATCCACCTGTCTTGGTCTCCCAAAGTGCTGGGATTATAGGCGTCAGCCACCATGCCCTACCCCAGAGTCTGAATTTATAACCAAATGCTGTGGGCATCCATCATCTTATTCTCTAGTATCAAAGGAAATCTGAATGAGTGTGGGAATTTCCAAATTGCCTTGTAATTACGCAAATTAATTTACTGATTGTAACAACTTTCTCAAAATAAAAGCAGGTAGTGTTATTCTGTTTTAGGGAAAAAAAAAACTGTTAAAAATGAGATCATATGTCCAAAGTAATCCACTAGTAGCCCTGAGATTAAAACTACAGCCTCCGATGCTTTGGTTTGCGGACAATGGCCCACTGCAATGGTGAATTATGTGCCGCCTTATTGTAAGGGGTAGAACAGAGAATTGGGGTTTCCAGGAAGATAGCCCGGCTCAGAGCTCAGGCCCCGCAGCCTAAAGCCGCACCTGCCCCTGGGCTCATGGGTGCTCCATGCTAGGCACCCGGGTAGACTTGAGCTGCTGTGTTCTGCAGACTATACAACTGTGTCAGTTGGAATTGACTCAGGAAAGCTGACCTTGTGCAGAGGAAGGGGTTTCATACGGAAAAGAGGGCTCACCCCGATGTTGAAGGGCCAGCCCTGAGGCCAGGGACCTTTCTGATCTGGACATGTGGAGGCCACAGAGAGGCTTCATCTCAGGAAAGAGTCCCATGGCCTTGGGCAAAGTTCCATCTGCCTCATCTGCTGAGACCCCACCCCTGCTGAGACCCCACCCCTGCTGAGACCCCACCCCTGCTGAGACCCCACCCCTGCTGAGATCCCGCCCCTGCTGAGACCCCCACCCCTGCTGAGATCCCACCCCTGCTGAGACCCCCACCCCTGCAGAGGCCCCACCCCCGCTGAGGTCCCACCCCCGCTGAGGCCCCACCCCTGCAGAGGCCCCACCCCTGCTGAGGCCCCACCCCCGCTGAGACCCCACCCCCGCTGAGGCCCCACCCCCGCTGAGGCCCCACCCCCGCTGAGGTCCCACCCCCGCTGAGGCCCCACTCCCGCTGAGACCCCACCCCCGCTGGGCCCCACCCCCGCTGGGCCCCACCCCTGCTGAGGCCCCACCCCTGCTGGGCCCCACCCCTGCTGGGCCCCACCCCTGCTGAGGCCCCACCCCTGCTGAGGCTGCATAGCTGCCTGCATCCACCCCGGAGCCTGTGGCTTTTCCCTTCTTCCTGCCTGAGTGGGTCTGGAGACAGGAGTGCGGACAAGGCCCTGGGTTCTGAGTCCCGCCCTCAGGCATGGGAGTGGGGACAGCTGGCACCTGTGTCAACACTAGCAGGCAGGAACCCTGGTTCACCTTCGAGACCCCCTGCCCACCCCAGGTGAGGGCCAGCACATGGCAGCAGCTTCTCTGCTTCTCCACCAGCCTGGCCTCCCAGGACGCAGGTCCTGCCAGGGGAGAACTGGTGTACTGCCATTGCTTCCAGATGCCCAGCCACATCGCTGGAAAGAAAGGAGCAACAATTCAAAATAATCACAGTGAAAGCTCGTTGAAAAAAATGCTTGTTCACTGCAGACGGCCACATATAGACTGCAAGCTAGACCATAGATTCTGGTTATATTCTGTGACTATTTATTGCACTTTCTAAATGCCAGGCAAGTTTCTAAGCACTGGGCATACATTCCAAGAAGATATTCTAGAAATCCCCGCCTTCGGGAAGTCACCTTCCACCAGAGGCAGTCAGATAATAAGAAAATAAATATATAAAATGTCAAGCGGGGATGTGGCCTGGGGAAAATGAATCGGGAGAATGGTAGAATGAGGGGGTAATGGGAGAGGTTTGGGGGGGTGATGCTTTACAGGAGGGCAGTGTGACATTTGAGGAGTGGCTCAAGGGAGGACACAGGCCTGTGGATGTGTGAGGGACGACACCCCCTGCAGAGAGAGTGGTTGGAAAAAGCTAGTGGGGACAGAGCCAGTAGACGATGAGGTGGGGCTGGAGGGACTCGCCACTGGAGTGCTTGCAGACTGACACGCGTGTTGTGTTTTGCTTGGAGTGCGGTGGGAAGGCACCGAAGGGATCTGAGAGGAGAAGCGAGGGAATCTGACCAGGTCTTTAAAAGGATTGTGCCTGCGGGGCGCCGTGGCTCACGCCTGCAATCCAGCACTTTAGGAGGCTGAGGAGGAAGGATCACTTGAGCTGGGGAGGTCAAGGCTTCAATGAGCCCTGTTCACGCCACTGCGCTTCAGCCTGGGTGACAGAGCAAGGCCCTGTCTCTAAAAAATAAAGCAAAATGAGTAAAAACGAAAGGATCGCAGGGATGATCGTGTTGACAACAGAACCCAGCAGCCGCCTCTAGAAGGGCCTTGTGTTGGGCTCGCTGCTCTGCTGGGCCACCCTGAAATCTTTAGTCATTTTTAAAGGAGAGGCTGGTGTTAGTGTCCCGGAACTGCAGACCAGGCGGCTTCCCCAGAAGACACTCATTCTTTCGTGCTTCGGGGGCTGGGTCTGAGGTCAAGGTGTCAGCGTGCAGGGGCTGCCTTCTCACGGTGTCCTCGCAGGGCCATCCCTCTGTGTGCATCTGGGCCTTAACTGCCTCTTTTCATAAGGACGCCAGTTCTCCTAGATGAGGGCCTACCCATGCGGCCTCATTTTACCCAAATCACATCTGTAATGGCCCGGTCTCCAGACACAGCTGCATCCTGCAGCCCTGGGAACAGGTCTCTGTTCCCATGAACGGAGGATGAATTTTGGGGGACACCATTCAGTCTGACGATCCCTCTACTCTGAGTATTTGGGCCTGGGCGGCTGGAAGAGGGGGGACCCTGGTTATTAACTTGGGGAGATGAAGCCCAGCTTTCCTGGAGGGAGGGGGAAAATGGGAGTCTGTTTCCTCTGAGTCTGAAACAAAATTGTGCAGCTGTCTAGTGGAAAACGGACACAGGTGTGCTGTTCAGGGGAGCAGAGGAACGGGGGAGACGGGATATGATGTGGGCGTAGATTTTAATGAAAGCCCCCTCGGTGGTGGAGCACAGAGAAGCCTCAGTGTCAGACAGGAGGAGAAGGAAGGTCAGTAGCACGTGTGCAGAGCATGCACCTGCTGAAGAAACCAGGGACTGCTGTGTCCCCGACACCAAACAAAGGAAGGTGTTAACAGAGGGGCCAGAGATTGATGGCGGCCGTGGGGGCCTAGGGGACTAGGCTGGAGACTGTGCCCTGGATCTGGCTCTGATGGTCAGTGGAGGGGCAGCGTCTGCCTGGACTGGAGAAGGAGTCCAGAGGCGAGGAGGGGAAGAAGGCTCAGGCCGCAGCTGTGCATCTCAGAGGTCTTTCCTCCAAATTCCTCCTCGCTCACAGACTCCCAGGAAATCACAGCAGAAAGCAAGCGGGAGTACCCTTACTCTAGAGGCCACTTGATTAAGCCTACTTTAATTGTTTGTTAGTTCCCAAGCAGCAAATTTGCATATTTTCAGTATTAGTAGTTAAAAATTACTCGGATACGCCATGATTGGCAGAGCTATGCTGACGGTCTCACCTGCGGGCTGCACGCAGCCGCTCCGTGGCGCACTGAGGCTCTGCCGAAGTCCACGTTTCCGTGCAGCTCTCACCGCCCGGACGCCAGGGTGGCGCAGGGAGCCCTCACCTCACACCTCCCCCGGTGTGGACGTGGCACCTGATCGCTGCGCCTCCTTCCTGAGCAGCTCCGTCTGCACACTGCGTACCTCTGGCTGCAAGGCAGCAAGGAAACTACGCTGGAATCTGGCGTGACCTGTCGCCAGAGCCATCGGCAGGACAAGGAACAATGAAAGTTGAATTTTAAAAAACAGATAAATGTATGTGTAGAAAAGGAAGAAACCAGGTATAGAAGGGCGCATACGTACCGCATCCACAGATTGAACACACGTGTGCAAATATGTATCCCCCACACACGTGCACACACACATACATACACACACATACATACACACACACACAGCTGTCATGTGGAAGCCACTGTTTTTTCAGCTCTATTTGTGACTTTTATAATAAGGCACTGCCCTCCAGCGCAGCAATGCCAGGTCTCTTATAAATATTTATGGCAACCTTCAGCTCTTCCGAAAGCAGCTCCTTCTGCCATGTGAAGCGCTGCTCTGAGAAGTGACAGGGTCCCAGGCTTCTCCGCTCTTCCGTGGCCCACAGGCTGTGGCACCTCTCCGGGGACCAGATCCCGTGGGATGGGCCCTCTAGTTCACTGCCGGCAGGGTGGCAGCGGAAACCCTGAATGCAGCGTTGGGAAGCAAAATCGGCTCCCGTGTGTTTTCTTTTAGGCACCACATCGGTGTGGTTATAATGAAACCATTTCACACTTACTGAGTGTGCACTGAACTCAATTACAATATGAAAATGTGAAACCAGAGCAGCACACAGGAGGACGACTGGAGATCAGAACTCTGTGTACCTGCTCTGCAATTTCTCTGCACACCTAAACTTGCTCTGAAAAATAACATCTATTTTATTTATCGATCGATTTGATTTTTCTATAGATATGGTGTTTCGTCCTGTTGCCCAGGCTGGTGTTCTAGGCTCAAACCATCTGCCCAGCTCAGCCTCCCAAAGTGCTGGGATGATGGGAGTGAGTCACCTCGCCCAGCCTAGCATCCATTTTAAAAAGAGCGTGAGAAATGATTTGTATTTAGGACTGAAGAAGAATGAAAGACACCTGTAGTTTTGCCTCCAAGAAAGCCTAGTTATACCTTTGTTTTATTAACCTACTATTCACCAGGCTTCTGGGTGTGGTTTCTCAGTGTGACCCTAACCCGGCTTAGGAGGGACAGTGCTAGGAAGTGCTATGGGGGGCACAGCAGGTGGTCCCTAAAGTTGTGATGCTCAAGAGATTCACAGAATAGCTGAAGAAAAGAGACATGTTTGTTTTTGCATTTTCTGTGGTTTTGCTGTTGTTGTTAATCACAAAGTTTGCAGGTTCGCTGCAGTTTTGAACATTCAGAACAATACACAGAATAATATAAAAATCTTCAGCTATGCAACTGTTTTTTAAATAGACATTCTCAAGACTTTGGTGTCGCTTTTTCTCAGGATTTTTCTCTGGGAACATGTTTATCTTTTCCTTTAGTTGGAATGACACTCAATTTGTAGTTTGGGTTTCTTCTTTTATTCATCATTATCCTGTGGCAAATGTTTTCCCAGAGTATGAAATACTATTAAAAGTACAGACTTTAAGGCCTGTTTTGCTGTTTATCACATGTATCATAATATATTTAAAGTTCTCCATCTTTTTTTTGCATATTTAAGTAGCGTTCTGGGTTGAAATTTTGCAAATTATGCTGCAATAAATGTGTTTGTCATTGGCGCACACATCTCTCCATTTCTAAAGGCTGAAATTATTGGGTCAGAGGTAAATTCTTAATGCTCTTGATAAATATTGCCAAACTGACCCCTTGAAAGATTTTGATGCTATACCACCAACATTGTTTTCAGAGACAGCGTCTCGCCTTGTTGCCCAGGCTGGAGTGTAGTGGCAGTCAGAGCTCATATGAAATCCTGGACTCAAGCACTACTCCCATCTCAGCCTCCCACATGGCTGGGACTGCAGGTGTGTGCCACCACACCTGACTAATTTTTGTATTTTTTTGTAGCGAAAGGATCTTTCTATGTTGTGCAGACTAGTCTCAAACTAGCCTTAAGAAATCCTCCTGACTCAGTCTCCCAAAATTCTGGGATTACAGATGTAAGCCACCACATCCAGCCACATTTAACAATTTAACAAATGAACATTAATAGCCTATCTTTGTTTATATTTGAATATCTTTGATTATTATTGAGGTTAGGTATGTGTCCATCAGGGGGCTGACCACTTGCAATTCTTTCATTAATTGTATATTATGACAATTCTTGACAATTTTCCCATATATCTATGGAAACATTCTTTTCTGTTGTTTTGGCTTGGCAATAGTTCTTTACACACTATGCTAATTTTCATCTCTCTTTTCCACTCTGATTTTAATTACCATGATACCCTGGTTGTTTTTAAATTTGCAAATAGAACTGATTTTAAAAACCTGTTCAAGGAAGGAACCTTGAAGATCATCAAATATTTTCATTTGTATAATTTTTTTTTTTTTTTGAGATGGAGTTTCGCTCTTATTGCCCAGGCTGGAGTGCAAAGGCACAATCTTAGCTCACTGCAACCTCCACCTCCCGGGTTCAATGATTCTCCTGCCTCATCCTACCAAGTAGCTGGGATTACAGGCACATGCCACCACACCCGGCTAATTTTTATAATTTTAGTAGAGACAGGATTTCACCACGTTGGTCAGGCTCGTCTCGAACTCCTGACCTCAGGTAATCTACCCGCCTCAGCCTCCCAAAGTGCTGGGATTACAGGTGTGAGCCGCTGCATCCAGCCCATTTTTATAAATTAAAACATTTATTTTAGGGACTTCAAATTATTTCTTCAAATTTTAACAGTCAAGTAGCAACTGACTGGAACTGGAAGTCGCAGCTTCTGGCCACCAGCTCAGTGTTCTTCAGTCGTACAAAAAACCTGAGGACTGGCTACTTACAGGCCCTAGGCTGAGCAGCTCACCTACACCTTCCTGCTCAGCTCCGAGATAGGCAGTATCCTTATTCTGCAGAAAAGATACACACGCTGCCCTCAGTTTTCTAGGCAGTAAATGGGAGAGGCATTTAATTGCCAGGCTGTATTATCCGAAGCCCCTTGATGTTTAACGAGTACTCCCACCGATGTTTAGAGAACTTTAGGTAGTTATTTCTTGATATCTCTAATCCTCAGTTTTCTCACCTAAAAAATAGCACAAAAAATAAAAACAATGAAACCCCTTTCTTTAGATGATTGCTGTTAAGAAGACACAGGGATGCTATGGAGGCAGATGTTGGTGTGTCTGCAATAATGGCACCAGTAAGCCCCCTCCAGCACCTGAACGCCCCTCTTTCCACCGGCGGTAGTCTGTTTCCCCGCCTTGAACCCCGGCTCACCTTGTGACTTGGTTTGACCAATGGAGGCAGTAGAGGTGGTCCTGTGCCAATTTTGGGCCAAGCCCATGAGAGATCCAGCAACTATGTACTCTCTGGGGGCCCTCAGAGCCATGTAGAAAAAGCCATCTGGTCTATCAGAGGAATGGGGACATGTGGAGGAGAACTGGGGGACCCCTTCTGGGGCCCCAACATGCAGGGCAGGCAGAAGGACCACAGTCCACCCACCCACATACTCACGAGACTCGATGAACTCTTGCTCGAGGTCTTTCAGTTTGGAGGATTCTGTGTGTGCGTGCAAGGTAAGATGACTGACATCTGTCTACAGAGGTTTGTCAGGCATTCAGTGAATGGCAGTGCCCTTCACGTCCCCTTCCCCGCCACTCTTAGGATGGACTGGACCGTACTTAGGGTATGCTGGGCTCTGCCTTGTACTCCCAGGGACTAGCACTGCACCTACCATAAGATGTTCGAGGAAAAGCAATTCAGATCTCTCTATAAGAAGAACTAAGCCTTAAGATCTCTTTAAGCTTTTAGACCTGGTTTCAATCAACCAAGGTTTGAGAAGTTATGGTGACACAGCAGACTTGTCCCAACATAACTTTAAGTATGACATCTCCATTAATTACATTGTAAATCTAACATTTTACGTAATGCTCACCACATTTTTTTTTTTTTTTTTTTTTTTTTTTTTTTTTGAGACAGAGTCTCACTGCGTCGAGGAGGCTGGAGCACAGTGGCACAATCTCGGCTCACTGCAACCTCCGCCTCTGGGATTCAAGCAACTCCCGAGTACCTGGGATTATAGGCACGCACCACCACACTTGGCTACCACAAATATTTTTATTTGGGTTCCTGTGCAGTGGCTCATGCCTGTGATCCCAAAGTTCGAGAGGCTGAGGTGGGAGGATAGCTTGAGGTCAGGAGTTCAAGACCAGCCTGGGCAACATAACAAGACCTCAGTCTCTATGAAAAAAATTTTAAAAATAAAAAATTAGCCAGATATGGTGGTGTGCACCCGTGGTCCCAGCTACTCAGAAGGCTGAGGCAGCAGGATCACTTGAGCCCAGGAGATCGAGGCTGCAGTGAGCTGTGATTGTGCCACTGCACTTCAGCTGGGCTACAAAGACCTTGTCAAAAAAAACAAAAAGAAAGAAAGAGAGATAGAGGAAAGAAAGAAAGAAAGAAAGAAAGAAAGAAAGAAAGAAAGAAAGAAAGAAAGAAAGAAAGAAAGAAAGAAAGAAAGAAAGAGAGAGAGAGAGAGAAAGAAAGAAGGAAGGAAGGAAGGAAGGAAGGGAGAGAGAGAGAAAGAAAGAAAGAGAAAGGAAGGAAGGGAGAGAAAGAAAGAAAGAAAGAAAGAAAGAAAGAAAGAAAGAAAGAAAGAAAGAAAAGAAAGAAAGAAAGAAAGAAAGAAAGAAAGAAAGAAAGGGAAAGAGAGAGAGAGAAAGAAAGAAAGAAAAAGGAAGGAAGGAAGAGAAAGAAAGAGAAAGAAAAAAGAAAAGGAAAGGAAAGGAAAGGAAAAGAAAGGAAAGGAAAGGAAAAAAAGAAAAGAAAAGAAATAATTTAAAGCTATTATAAAACAAATCCCAGGCCAATCTTTACATCCATAGTGTCAAATAGACTTTCTGTGTTCCTTTGTCAATCACCTACTGAATGGGTCTGTGTTGATGAAGGATTAACTCTGAGAACAAGGGCACGAATCATAATTGCCTGACATCCACCCCAGCGCTTAGCAGAGGCCCTGGCATGCAGGGTGCTTAATAGATACGTTGCTGTTAAGAGCCACAGGATTCTGGAGAAATAGTTACTAATGATCCCAAGTTGATGCAGGTTACTTTGAACCAGAGATGTGTAAAATTGGCCCCACGCTCATTTTTCAAGAGAGAAAGTATTTTTTTATAAGAAAATGAGCTAATTTTTTTCTTTCTGCATCTGCCTCTCTGATGGCATAATTTATGAACACATTCCCGACCTTAGGCTGAAATTGAATCATTGAGCATGGTCAACAGTGAAGGGTAGTAACGACATTGACATTTTTGATGTCAAAATATTCCCCATTTTTTTAACTGCAGTGTCAGCCAACAGTCCTTATTATACCTCATCAATAATAGCAGCAACCACAATAAAAAAAACTATAAAAATTAAATTGTGAAAACTAAATTATTTATGTGATTTCATGTGTTAGATGTATTTTGTGCCACTGAGCCTGGCTTCTTTCTAATGTCATAAGACTATTCGGAACTGTAATAATCTTCAGGGGATGTAAGATTTATCAATTCTTGCAGAATGGGATGGGAGCCAAAGGAGGAGATTAAGGGAAGCTGGTGAAATTAATCAAGTTTTGCTCTGTGTACCGGCCAAGAGAGTGCAGTAGGTTATTATTCAGGCATTTTACACAGTAGGAACACAATTTGACCACTACCATATGTTGAATTTGAAATTACATGTTAGCCTTTTCCAAAAACAATCCCATAAAAATGTCAATAATTCTGTCAACAAATGGCTTTATCCACTAAAAAGGGACTTCACATACAGAAAGAAGCAAAGTGTTGATATTCACTAGCTCACTGGGAGACATAACATTTTAATCCTGCTACACAAGCCAGACTGGCTGATCTACACACCAACAATGATGGAGAGACGGGGTGATGAGACTCCAATACATCACCGTTTTCTTCGCCGTAAAAAAAACAACGGCATCCGTCCCCTTGTGGCATGTGAATGGGCTCCAGTCAGTGGCCTTGAAATATGAGGCTTTCCTCTTCACTTGAGGCAATATTGGAGTTCTTTGGAACAGATAGAAGCCATCATTCCAGTCCTAACACAAAACAAAGACATCATTGTAGGAGCAATTTTGAAAATGTATGAACTTCATAAAATGTTCCATTTTCCACACTGTGAGTTTGGCTTGCACAATCGAAACATCAGAACTCAGGAAAACTACCCATTAACGTCTCAACCCTTTCGCCTGAGTGTATGACACCAACAGAGAATAACGTATGGGTCCTATGCAACGGTCATCAATAATGAGACAGGAAATAAATATGTCGCTTTGCATGCCATCCAACCCTGACAGCCAGGGTAGCCAGCAGGTTCAGAGATGTTTCCATGAAGCTGTGCTGCATTTACATTTACTGCTAAAGCCGTATTTTTAACTTCCACATGATGAGGTTTTAAAAGAGTTTCTGTTAGGTCTACAGGAAAAGCAACTGCCTTATCATATTAGTAAACAAAATGGAATATAAATGTGTTGGTTATTTTATTTTCTTTCCAAAATGAATCAATAGCTCCAAGGCACTTCAAAAGAAAATCCACATCAAAAATAAGCTGACACCATAAACTATTGTGGTGAGCACATGGATGCTAAATCTCCCAGGCTTTCCTTCGGGTTTCTAAACACAATACATGCGGACGGCTTTGAAGGAAAACCAAATTTCACTGAAAGACACTGGACTCACCAAGAAATGAGTGTTTCCTAGCAGAGTTGAAAGGCCTCGAGGACTCGAATTGTTCCCAAAGATTCAGCTCATTCACTGATTCTTGATCACTTGAGGAAATGGGGTCTGACCCATTGGCCAAGTGTAAAAAGAAAGAAGCAAGTGAAGACCTGGGAAAGGCAATTTTGTGAAGTATTTTGGAATTGTTTTTCAATTGATGTTCATCATTTCCTCAACTGAACTGTGAATTTTCTGGCTGGAAGAAAGCCCTGTCTGCTTCTACAGAGATAACCACACGTTCATGCCCAGAACTGTTTTACAACTCAAGTCAGCCTGCAAATGACATAGATGTGGGGTGTGTTTGTTTGTGGGGTGTGTGTGGCTCCCACACAGCAGGGATCATGTGACTGACTTTGACCTGTGGATGCAAGCAGAGGGGGAAGGTAGAAATGACTTATTTTTGTTTACTTTTTAAAATTTGTATTTTAAAATATTTATGGATTCATAGAGTAGTTGGAAAGATACTACAGAGATGTCCTGTGTCTCCTTTGTACAGCTTCCCCCAATGGGAGCATCCTGCATGATTACAGCACAACACAAACCCAGGAAGCTGTCCCTGGTACAAGGTGTGCCTGGTTCCATGTGACCCCCTGTGCACATCTGTGCAGCCACCTCTGTGATCTACATACAGGACATTTCATCACCATTAAGATCTCCCTGGAGCTGCCTTGTGGAATTGTGTCCCCCAAAACAATAGGTTGGAGTCCTTGCCCCCAGTAATGCTGACTATGACCTTATTTGAAAATAGGGTCCTTACGGATGTAATCAAGAGAAGACGGATGAAGTCATACGGGAGTCAGGCGGGCTCCAAATCCAATGACTGGTCTCCTCGTGAGAAGCGGGGAAGAGGCACAGAAGTCCACACTGGGGGAGGCCATGCGAAGACGGATGCAAAGGCTGGCTGGATGCATTTAGAAGCCAAGGATGCCAAGAACGCTCAGCAGCCCCTGCAAGCCAGAAGAGGGGAGAGGGATACAAATCCCCCCTAGGGCCTTCAGAGGGAATGTGGCCCTGCCCACGCCATGATTTCAGACTCGTGTTTTCAGAATGGTAAGAAGATAAATTCCGATTGTTTTAAGCCACCCAGTTTGTGATCGTGTGTTATGGTAACCCTGGAACAGGAATACTTACATGTTCACAGTCACAGCCTCCTCCCCGCCCCAGCTCCACCATCTCTAGCTCACGACAGCCACCAATCTGTTTCCTATCGCTGTCATTTTGTCATTCTGATAATGTTATATGAATTGAATTCTACAGTATAGGACCTTTTGGGTTTGGCTTCTTTTGTTCAGCATAATGCCCTTGAGATCTACCCGTAGCTTGTTGCTGTCTTTGCTGAGGCTGAGTAATAGTCCTGGGTGTGGATGACCACAGCTTGCCTACCCGTCCACCGAGTGAGGGGCATTTTGGAGAGTTCCTTTTTTTTTTTTTTTTTTTTTTTTGTGCTATTTGAGGGACCATGCATGGTTATTTGTGCAAACGGAAGTTCTCATTTCTCCGGAATAAATGGCTGGGAGAGCAGCTGCCAGGTCATATTGGGAAGTGTATGTTTAGTTTCTAAGGAGCTGCCTGTTCTCCGGAGTGGCCTGCACCTTAGATATCCACACCAGCAATGTGTGGATGATCCTGTTTCTCCATGTCCTTCCCAGCGTCTGGTGCGCTCACTCTTTTCTAATTTAGCTGTGTAATAAGAACTCATCGCATCTCTCTAACAGCGAGGAATGTTGAACATCTTTCCATGTGCTTTTTCGCCATCCACAGATCCTTTCTAGTGAAATGTCTGTTCGTGTCTTTTGCCCATTTTCTGATTGGCTTGTTTGCTTTACTGTTGCGTATAAGTGTTCTTTACATGTCTAGATAATAATCCTTTGTCAGATACGTGGTCTGCAAATATATTCTTCCAGTCTGTATCTTGTCTCAACAGGGTCCTTCTCTGCACATGATCTTATGGCTAACAAAGTCCTTAACAGAGCAAAGGCTTTGTTGATGAAATCCAATTTATTGATTTATTTATTTTATGGATTGTGGTTTTGGTGACATGTTTGCAAACTCTAGGTCTTAAAGATTTTGCCCTATGTTATTGTCTAAATGTGTAGTTTTATGTTTTATATTTGAAACTGTGATCCATTTTTAGTTAATTTTTGTAGAAGGTGTGAGGCTGAGGTTTCTTCTTTTGCTTAGAGATATCTAATTTCTCTGTGGTTTTATTTATTTATATAATTTTACACTAAATTTAAAACAAACATCCTTTTTCCTTTTGTCGCATTTTCCTGCTGGATGATGTTAGCAGATAACAGCCTCAGTGCACCTGCTAATAACGTTTACCTCTCCCAGGAGCTGATCTGGCACAACTTTAGGAAACCAGCAGTCTCACAAAGCAGGAGTCTAGAAGTTGAGACAGTCTGCTGAGCTTTTCTTATCAGGAAACTGCTCCTGGAACAAGGCAAGATATAAGAAAAGAAGAGATTGTTTAAAGAACAGGAAGTTAACAAGAAATCCAAGAAGCAGTTGGAACATCCTAAGAGTGCTCAGAACTGCAAGGAGGTGGAAAGGCCCTGATGCATCCTGGGCTTCCTTCCGAGGGCCACGACCGAGGGGTCCGGAACTAGTGTCAGTCACCCTGGAAGCTAAACCAGTCACCTCCATTGCATTTCCAAACACCCTCTCAATATCTAACAAAACCCCCTTTTAGAAATCCCTCCAGTTATATAAGAAACTGCCGATAACTACATTTCTTTAATTGCACACACACATACAGAGTTATCAAAAATGACGATATGCTAATTGAACATTTCCTATTCACCATACTTGACTGAATCTAATGTTGACTGTTTTCAAAAAGTCAACTCCACCGTCATAGGATACATGGCTAGCATTCAAAAAAAGAGACACCTGTAATCCCAGCACTTTGGGAGGCCAAGGCGGATGGATCACCTGAGGTCAGGAGTTCAAGATCAGCCTGGCCAATATGGTGAAACCTTTTCTCTACAAAAAATACAAAAATTAGCTGGGCATGGTGGCAAGTGCCTGTAATCCCAGCTACTTGGGAAGCTAATGCAGGAGAATCACTTGGACCTGGGAAGCAGAGGTGAACCAAGATCGTACCACTGCACTCTAGCCTGGGTGACAGAGCAAGACTCTGTCTCAAAAAAAAAAAAAAAAATAGAGAGAGAGAAAGAGAGGCCCCAAGATATTTTTTTGTAACTCTCATTGCCTCATTTTGGAAGTATGCATCCTTCCAAAGGGATTATCTTGAAGGGCACAACCACTTTTCAGTGTATAAGTTTGGGTATGTTTCTTTAAAATCCATAAACTTTGAATCATTTTATTTTATTGAAGTGCCAACATGTAATTGAATGTGCCAGGGAAAACTCCCCTGACAGTTTTCTAAGTGCTTTCTTTCTGAGTCTCTGTTCAGCTGGAGATCTCCCCCACTTTATTATGTGATCTCCCTCCACATGTTTTTCTTGGCCAGGAGGAGAACATCGGGGTGCAGGGCAAAAAAAGGGGCTGGAATTTGCACAAAAAAGGGGCTGGAATTTGCACAAAGACAATGGATAACACTAACCTATCTCTTCTGACTCTTTCTTGAAATCTCATTGTCAGATACAGAAAATGGTCTTCTGAGAGATAGAGACTCACAATCATTGTTTTTAAGAAGAGTACAGGAAAGAGCGTCAGTGAGGTTCTGTGGCTAAGCAGAGAGCTTCCCAGTGCTGGAGCACAGCACGTCACTCAGATCAGCTTTCCCTGTGAGAGTAACAGAATGCAGAAGGAACCCTAAGAAGCATATTTAAAAATGATTGACTAGCAGACATGTTAGAGAGCGATGATCAGGGTAGACTATAAGCCTGTGACACAGAGGGTGTGGCCAAGCACAGCCCAACTTTTGTCCCAAGGATGCCAGCTAAACCAAGGAAAGGTGAACGGGAATTTCATGATCTCTTAAAGTTTGGAGACCTGGGAAAGTGAGGGCTTCGACAGGAAGTCATCCTCTCCTAAAGCCAGGATCAGAAAAGGCCACACCCTCAGCAGAAGAGTAAAACCCCACCCTGAAACACAGACTGGATCCACGTGCTCCGGATAAAAGGGAAGGTCGTAAAGCTAACAGAGTTCAGATACAAAACAGAACAAAGACGAAACAAAAAGCTGCAGCCAAACCCTACCTGCTGTTCCATGTTGAAATCTGCCTCCCCAAGTCAGGAGCGAGACGAGAAGGGACACCCGAGACCCCAGCATCGGCGTCAGCAGCAGGGGCTCCCCGGAGAACAAGGTGAAAAAACTAAGCAAAAGGATTGGAAGGAAAACAGCAAGGAAGATGGATATCATCTGCATTTTTAGATCATATCATTGTGAACATAGAAATTTTAAAATAGTGGAATGAATAAGAGAATTTGGCCGATTTTCTGACAACCCAAGCAGAATGGTGGGTGGTGGGTGGGGGAGTTTGCAGCTGAAAACGCCAGTGTGGCTCTGAAAACCTGGGGCGTGCTTGTTTAGGGATTTGGGTTTGAAAACCTGGGGCGTGCTTGTTTAGGGATTTGGGTTTGAGCTCCTAGTTGGAAGGAAAGATGGTGAAGAATTTTGAGAAGGGGAGTGGCATGATGTAAATGATGCCATCTTCTTACGGATCACTTTGTTTGGTCCAGGAAATGTGGGGTGTGGTCGGGAGGGCAGCTGGGGGAAGGGAGAGGGGACCAGCAACTGGCACCAGGGTGAGGGGTGAGAAGGGATCAGCTCGGGACGCCTGCAGGATGTGAAGCTTGCTGGACCCCAGTGGACTGGTGTTGGGTCTGAGGGAGAAAACTCAAGAACAGTGTTTAAGTTTGTGTCTTAAATGAAAGCTCACTCAATCCCAGTGACTTGGGAGGCTGAGGCGGGAGGATCGCTGGAGCCCAGGAGTTTGAGGCTTCGGTGAGCCATGATCACACCACTGCACTCCAGCCTGGGTGACAGAGTGCGAGCCTGTCTCGTAATAAAATAAGTAAAATAAAATAAAATTAAAATATAAGCAATTATGCTATTGACATAAATGTGGAAGGTTAGAGTTGGGACGTGGTTGACAGAGCAAATACCGAGACAGCTGCGTCCTTTAAAAGGTGGCATCCACTCAAAAGCCAAGAGGCGTCACTGTGGGAGAAGCTGGTGGCAGTTCCTCTTCCTTCTCAGCCCGCTTTAATCACCAGCCCATTCCCCGGTAACTCCATGACCCTCACTTCCCTCATCCTGATCAGGGATGACTGAGACCCATGAGGAGAGAGCCTTCAGTGGCCCCATCAGGACCCAACTAGGACTTGCTTCCACCTACTCTCCTCTTGCCAGAGGTAAATCCAACATGCTGTTGCCCAAACCATTGCTGTGGGGCTTCATGCCCTGGGTCCCGTCCCCCTCACTAAATCAAGCACATGTCTGCAGCAGCTCTCTCTCCCCCATGCCATTAAATCTCTCCCTTTCAGTCAACTGGGGGCTCATGACCCACAGGCATCCCTCAGCTGAATCCTTCCTATCAGCATCAAAAACCCTCTGTCACGTGCCAATCTTTATGTAAAGTCTCCCTGTCTACACCACATTCCCCACCAGCCAGTGACTCCGTTCTTCTGGGGCAGGCATGGTCTGGATATCTACCAAGCCTCTCGACTGTGTGTAGAGTCAGGGCTCTCAGAAAAACAGAACTGGTGGGAGCCATACCTTTATCTAGGGTGAGATTTACCTTAAGGAAATGGCCCATGTGACTGAAAATCCCCACAACCTACCGTCCACTGTGAGAGGCCCCAAAATCTACCGTCCACCGAGAGAGGCCCCGAAATCTACCATCCACCGTGAGAGGCCTCAGAATCTACCGGCCCCCATGAGAGGCCCCAAAATCTACCATCCACCATGAGAGGCCTCAGAATCTACCGTCCACCATGAGAGGCCCCAAAATCTACCGTCCACTGTGAGAGGCCCCAAAATCTACCATCCACCGAGAGAGGCCCCAAAATCTACCATCCACCGAGAGAGGCCCCAAAATCTACCATCCACCATGAGAGGCCCCGAAATCTACCGTCCACCATGAGAGGCCTCAGAATCTACCGTCCACCATGAGAGGCCTCAGAATCTACCGTCCACCATGAGAGGCCCCAAAATCTACCGTCCACTGTGAGAGGCCCCAAAATCTACCATCCACCGAGAGAGGCCCCAAAATCTACCATCCACCGAGAGAGGCCCCAAAATCTACCATCCACCATGAGAGGCCCCGAAATCTACCGTCCACCATGAGAGGCCCCAGAATCTACCGTCCACCATGAGAGGCCTCAGAATCTACCGTCCACCATGAGAGGCCCCAAAATCTACCGTCCACTGTGAGAGGCCCCAAAATCTACCATCCACTGTGAGAGGCCTCAGAATCTACCGTCCACCGTGAGAGGCCCACATGATCTGCCAGCAGGAGTCCAGCTCTCAGGTAGAGGAGCCATACCTCAGTTTCGTCTGTCAGACACACAGAGAGAGCAGTCTCCGTTCCTTGGCCTTTTTGTCCTGCTCAGGCCCTCCAGAGATTGGGTGAAGTACACCCACCCTGGGGAAGGCCACCTGCTTTACTCAGTTCACCAATTAAAATGCTGGTCACTTTCAGGAACTTCCCCACAGACATACCCAGAAATAATGTCTTACCAGCAACCTGGGCACCCCTTAGCCCAGTCAAGTTGACGTAAAGTTGACCATTCCTGTCCCTCCAAGTTAGTCAGCATTTCTAGATGTCCCTTGCGGTGACGGCCGGCCATGTGACTGAGTGCTGGTGATGAAACATTTCTGGGAGTGACCCAACTCCTCCCCAGCCCATGAATGCCACCACCAGCAGAGCATGGCCCTGTGTGCCGGGCACGTGCAGAGGACCTTAGAGATGGGGAGATTTGAAGGAAGCTGTCCTTACAAGACTGTGTGGAACAGGGATCTCTCACCCCTACCCCCAAATTCGCACCCCATTAGACTCGATCAACTTGAGCGAAAACTAAAATCTAGTGTTTAGCCACAGAGATGTTGGTTCCTTGTGAGAGAAGCTAGCAATGACTTACACTAATTAACCGACAACCCCAAAGCTGCCCAGGCTTGCTGTTTCTGTCTCTTTTTTCCGATTTCTTTTGAAGCCACTCTGGTTGATTTCACTTCTGCTGGTCCTCGTGGACAGCTTGTGCCAGGCTTCCCAGGGCATCCGTGTGCCTAAATCAACAGTGAATGTGGAGTCCTCCCCTTCCCTGACTCTCAGCACCGTGGGACACACCTGGTCGCTCCCACCCTATCACATCCCTCACCCAGCTCCTGGGGCTCCACTCCCCCCACCCCGTACTCCTCCCACCTCACTTACTGCTCCCTCTCACTCTCCTTGCTGCTGAATTAAAGGTCAAATGTTTGAAACATGGTGAGAGAACTTTCAAGCCTCTATCTCTCTTCATAGAGGCTCCCCTCCTAATCCCGCCACTCTTTTACATTCAACGCCGATGTTGGACCCCAATCAACAAGGGTGAGGCTATGGGAGAAGGAGTACTGATGGCCCAGAATATCATGTGGCCCAGGGAACGTCTTCCAGGAGGGAGTTTGGGTCAGAGCTGGGGCTGAGCACAACCAAACCGGGGTCAGAGCACCGGCGAGGTATGGGATGGGGCACGGAGACCCTGGTAACAAGGATGCAAGGTGGGCTGGCTGGTTTCGGTGGCTTCCGAGTGCAGTGTGAATGATTGGTGCTGGTGCAGCTCCGTGGGGCTCTGTGGCCCAGCACAGGGAGGGAGTAAGACAGGGAGTAAGATGTGGATACAGGCGTCCCTTCCAGGGGCATGGGAAGTGCCACAGGCCTTCCTAAGTTCTTCTCAGCCCTCAGTGCAGACAATGCTTAGGGTGGGAATCCTGAGTCTACTGTGATTGAATAATATACGCAGGTGCAGGTGGAGACCAGGACGCTGGCTCTTCATTGTCAGGTGCCTTTTTATGTCAGCATCGCTCACTCCTTCATCACTGGCATCATCACCTCATCACCTGTGGCGCCTGCTCTTTTTGCCACCCACACCCCATCCTCTCCTCGTTTCCCCTGCTCCTTCTTTCTGGAGCTGCCCTGGACTCATGCTGTGATGTCAAGCAGCCTCTTGGGGTTTTAATTTCTTTCTCTGTGAATTAAGTTAACAGTGTCCTAAACTATGTTCTGTGAAAAAATAAAATAAAATAAATCTAGGGACTCCAAAGTCACTATGCCAAAGGGAAGTCAAGCAAACCTTGGAAACTGCGTCAGGCAAACCTGCCTCCCATTTTATTCCTAAATAACATGCTACAAAGGTAAGCAGCTACATGTCTCCTGCACAATTTGCCCACAGGAAATTCCCTGTGGACAAAGGACAGACAGAACTCAAAGTTCTCCCTCCGTGCACCTGAGACAAATTCCTATGTGATCGCTTCCTCTGCCTGTTGAGTCACTGAGCCAGACTAAGGCATCAGTGACTGTTCCTCTACCCGCCTCTCACATGTAAATTGTATGTTCAGTTAAAGGCTCATCAGAGACTCAAAATTCAACCTTTTGTCTCTTGTCTATTTCTGAAGTGGAAGGTCCCCTCCTGGCTTCAAGGGGTCCCGCCTTTCTGGACCAAACCAGTGTACATCTTGCACATATCGATGGATGTCTCATGTATCTCTAAAATTTACAAAACCAAGCTATGCGCCGACCACCCTGGGCACATGTTGTCAGGACCTCCTGAGACTGTCGTGGGCACATCCTTAATCTTGGCAAAAATAAACTTTCTAAATTGATTGAGACTTTTGAGTTCACAGTTTGCTGGTCCTGGTAAAATCAAGATAAAATAAGAGCAATAAAAAGATCATCGGCAAACATTAAGCGCCTCAGAAACGTAGCATGTTCTAAATAGTGTTATTTTTGTCTGTGGGGCTACTTTTGTGCTTAGAGATTCATAAAGCAAGTGAAATAATGTGACGGATTTAGTGGCAATCTGTGGTTCATCCATATCATTTATTCACTCTGAAATTTTGTTCTTTGTGTTCATTGGACATAAAAGGCATATGATAAGGCCAAGTGTTTTTATTGAAAACTTAACACAATAGTATTCCCTTAAAATGTATTTCATAAAAGACTGATTCAAAGGGGAATTTAGAAGATAAATTACATTTTTAAAGAACATGGACGAAGGAAAGAACAGTCTTTCGTGGACTTATCTGTAGGAAAGTTGCATCTTCTTTCTTTAAAACTGCAGAGTCCTCAGGTGTCAAAGAATCAAGGAAGAGAAGACAGGCATGCCTGAGAAATCCCCAGAGAAGAATGTGCAGGAAACCCACTGTGGTATACAATAGGAGGAAAAACTTTGTTCATGTTCCACAACTCTGACAAAAGAGACTGAAATCAGAGGAGTACCAAAAGATTCTTATCACACCGTGATCACCCCCAAAGGCCAACTGGAAACAAAAGCTTTTATAATAGCATCATGCCAAAGAAAAGCTTTTTCTGTTTTAAATAACTTCAGTTTAGCTTGAAGTAAGCATTGGATTTTCTCAGGCACTAGGATTGTGTGTGTGTTTCTGCATGTGTGTGCGCGTGCACGTGTGTGAGGAAGAGAGAGAAATGAGAGAGGAAGAGAAGCGTAGGTCTAGTTGATCAAAATGTAAGTAGAGAGTAGGCTTAGGGAATCGTTTTATTTTATAACAATTTCTTAAAATTAGTATTATTTAAGTGAATTGTGCCTCTCATGCCTATTTTTAACAGCAATTCTTTTAGAAAGGAATGTATTACAAGCAAATATTTTACTTGTAGCTGTTCTTTAGATATCATATCTACATTTGGCTGAGAGCATCCTTTAATAATTCAAAAGACTTCACTTTCATTCCCTCTCATCCTATTATGTAATTCATAAGGTGTGAATGTGGAAAGAATAGAAATTGTGCACATAGTATGCTTCTGCTAAGATAGGTAAAACAACAGAGGAATATGGGCTGTCAGCCCCTTCACCATCATCATGGGCGACAGAGTAGGAGGAGGCCATGTCGATAATAATAGGATAATCTGTCCGATGGGTTGTGGCCTCTTATCAATTGTTGGATCTTCCACCCAGTGGTCCTTTCTAGCTTGTACCTTTCTCTCCCCCTTTCTGTCTGCAGCCTGTCCCTAGATGCTCATAAGCAGTGTGGCGACAGTGCAGCAAGGAAACCTTCAAGCAAACACTGCACTTGGCCCAGTCACAGGCCATGTCCCTGCCCACCAGGACCTCTCTGTGATAAAGGCCAACGACATTTCCATTCCTGTTCATGAAATCATTTGGCGATGAGTGAAATCTGTGTGTGCTGCAACAGTAAATGACTGCAACAGACAATAACCAGATTTCCACCATAACTGAAACGCCAGCCAGGCTTGGTGGATGGGGTCCTCGCTGAATTTTCCATAGCCGCACAATCATTAGTGGTGAGAACAGTCACCTACACGTGAAAGAATTACTGGAGGAGAACAATTCACTCCACTTAGGCCAAGTGCTGCTCCCTTTGGCCAATCTAAATACCTTGGGGGTTTGCTAGGTCTTCTCCTTCCTCTCTTCGAGTAGATGATGGAACTTTGAAAGCCAGCGTGGGAGAGCATTACATGGCTGGATGAAAATTCCGCTGGGTTTACAGTGAGCTGGCTCATTATTCAGTGAATAATATTCATCCTTATTCAGCCTTGAATATTTAAATCCATACAGATCGGAGCTGTACTCCGGAGCCTGGGAACACCGTGCAATGCACTCCAAATCCCTGCTTTCATGAGCATGAAAGACCCCTCATTTTTACCCCTCCTACCAACCTAATTGACCGCATTTCTCTGAACACTCGCTTGCTGGTTCCTAGTGATGAAAACTGCGGGGTCCTTTCATTCCGAGGTTGTGCTGAAAAGTGGAGAAGGTAAAGGGGAAAGCAACAGCCAGGCGAGGGGAATCAGGGAGAAGGGACCGAAGCAGTCATGCCTCTCACGGAATCACAGGCCAGGCTACTGAGGAAGAAACGCGGGCTTTGCTCTCGCCTAATGACGCTTCATCATTTTTAAAGGGCATTGCACTGTGATTGCCACAGTTACATGAAAAGATAATGTGCTATTTTTAGCCTAAAGCATAAAATAAAATCCAAAGTTAGGCGATATGACCCTCACGCCTCCAGAGAGCCTCATTAAAATGAGATGTTTCCCTTCAGAGGTGAACTCAGTAAGTAACATTTAAATTTCTTAATCAGGCCACACAGAGTTCCCAAACAAAAAATAGTTCTGAAAACAAATCCTGCTGTCAGAGACCGGGGCTTGCACCATGGCAGCAAAATCCTGCTGACTTAAAGTGGAGGGAGGAGGTGGTCTCTGAATGGAAGACATTTCAAATTTTCAGTATTCTAATTGAGGAATAAAATGGTATCTCTTCAGCAAGAAAGTAACCATTGGATCAAATTATGCAGTCTTTTGAGTAAGCCAATGTCAGCTTAATAATATTTTAGCATATAATAAAGTCGTGTGTATCAATTCTCATTTTGAACCCAGGTTGAATGTTACTGCTTCAAATAGTAAATAAAAGCTGAGATTCTGAGAATAAGGCCAGCTCTAAATTAGTCAAAATTGTTTTTATTGCTAGCAAACAGGCAAACCTGTGATAAAACAGCATTCATTTCCCCCATGCTATTTCAATATCCTATGTAATTTTTCACTGTTGAAAGCACTTCCAGAGTACCCTCATGAATAATCCCTGAAACACCAAATAAATAAAAAACATTCTCTGACGAATGGCAGTATTCCACTTCCTGCAGTTGAAATGCAAATTATTTTATCTAATTGTGGCTGTGCGTGGCTTCTAATCCAATGACCATCCCTGCAGATTTCCTATGCTGGAGTGAGCCTGGGCGCCTCAATCCTTTGCAGACACAGAAGGCAGCAGGGCCGAACATTTCACCGCATTACAGGGTTAGGGCTTTCAAACCAAGCCTAGTTCAAAGAGGCCGGCCAAAACCTAGTATTGTGTCCAGATATGCAGCTATGCTCAGATATGGCTTCTGACCTGAAGACCCAGCTGCCAAGACATTCTTCTCAGTTTTAGTCTACCTCCTAACTCTTTCTGTGAACAAACATATTAGTCTGCTTTGCCTAGCACATTGCTCTTTTCTGCAGAAGACCACATGTATGTAAAAACACTGACTTTCACATTGATTCAATTTTTTAAAAACTATCTTGGATAACAGTAGTCCCAATAGACCACGTTATCCATGGAGTACTGCAAATCGACAGGAAACTTGACAAATTCTTCATGAGCTGAGCTGATCTCAATGTTGAACTGAGTCTACTCATCTTGTAAACTGGTGAGCCACTTGACCCCCTTAAGGCCAAGGTCCTTGTGTCTGAGTCAGAACTGTTCGTGAGGTCTCCAAATGGGCCCGTGTAACAGCAGATGATCGTCATAGGAATGCTTAAGTTTAATGGTTGCCCCCTTGAGAATAAAAGATTTCATGGCAGAACTCACGTGTCCAAGGATTTCGACGCTTACCTGAGTTCCAGTCCTAATGAGCAGTAACTCCAGGGAAGCACCAGCAGGTACTTGAAGGACAGAGTAGACCTAGAGCAGCCTGGACTCCACTTATTGATATGTAGGGGTCAATTAACAAGAGATTTGCAAGGCGCAATGGCTCACACCTGTAATCCCAGCACTTTGGGAGGCCAAGGTGGGCGGATCTCCTGAGGTCAGGAGGTCGAGATCAGCCTGGCCAACATGACAAAACCCCGTCTCGACTAAAAATACAAAAATTAGCTGGGCATGGTGGTGTGCACCTGTAGTCCCAGGTACTCGGGAGGCTGAGACAGGAGAATCGCACGAATCCAGGAAGCAGAGGTTACAGTGAGCTGAGATCACTCCACTGTACTCCAGTCTGGGTGACAGAGTGAGACTCTGTCTCAAAAAAGATTTAATAGGCAGTGACAGACCAACAATAGGTGTATTTAGTAGGTCACATCTAAGGTGATAATATTTCATGGTTCATGCCATAGATTGAGTATTTGTGTCCCCCTAAAATTCATGTATTGAAACCCTAACCGCACTGTGATGGTGTTAGGAGGTGGCGTCTTTGGAAGGCTACATCTAGGTCTCAGAGGTAGAGCCCTATTTTTTTTTTGAGATCGAGTTTCACTCTTGTCACCCAGGCTGGAGTGCAATGGCATGATCTCAGCTCACTGCAACCTCCACCTCCTGGGTTCAAGTGATTCTCCTGCCTCAGCCTCCCGAATAGCTAAGATTACAGGCACCCGCCACCACGCCAGGCTAATTTTTGTATTTGCAGTAGAGACAGCATTTCACCATATTGACCAGGTTGGTCTCGAACTCCTGACCTGGTGATCCACCTGCCTCAGTCTCCCGAAGTGCTGGAATTACAGATGTGAGCCACTGTGCCTGGCCAGGTAGAGCCCTATTAAAGAGATCAGCATCTTTATGAAAGAGACCCAAGAGAGCTCCCTCTCCCTTTCCACACTGTGAGGACACAGCAGGAAGTCGCCATCTATGAACCAGGAAGTAGATCCTCGCCAGGAAGGTGCTGTCTATGAACCAGGAATTAGATCCTCACCAGACCCTGATCCTGCCTGCACACTTGGACTTCCAGTCTCCAGGACCCTGAGACATGGACGTCTGTTGTTTTCCAGCCAGGCAGTCTATGGGACATTGATGTAGCAGCAAAAATGGACTGGGATTGTGCACCTCTGCGTTTATCTAGGAAGCTCCTACGTGTATGTACTGATACCAGAACACATGTGTGTTTATTTTTAGTACTTTGGAAACTTAGACGGGATTATTTCACCCCTTCCACACACGTGTTTGCTGCCTACTACATGCCAGGCACTGTGCAGAATGCAAGGCATGGGTCTTGACCCATTTCACATTAGAAGCTCTCCCATGGCCCCAGGTCTCTGAGCATTAAGTCAGTGCGGACGGAATGGAATTGCTGACTTTGCATCTGCACTCACTTGCACTATTCCCCCGCTCAGACCTGTTGAATACGGAGGGTAAGGAATGACCATGGTGCGATCGTGTCCAGTCTTACGAGAAACTTGGGTCTGTCTGAAGCCCAGTGTCCCCGATCAGGCACAGACCAAAGGTAACCCGGTTATCAGGGATGTAAGGAGACATGAACTGACGGGGAATTCAGGAATATCAATCTGTCCTGAGAAATAACACCCAGCTCAGGAATTTGCACTGGAAATCTATTGCCCCGCTTTACCGAATTGCCTTCTAAGTATTTATGTTTTACTTTATTTTATTTTTTTGAAACGGATTCTCGCTCTGTCACCCAGGCTGGAGTGCAGTGGTGCGATCTCGACTCACTGCAACCTCCTCCCAGGTTTAAGCAATTCTCCTGTGTCAGCCTCCCGAGTAGCTGGGACTACAGGCACATGCTGCCATACCTGGCTAATGTTTTTGCATTTTAGTAGAGACAGAGTTTCACTGTGTTGCCCAGGCTGGCCGCAAACTCCTGAGCTCAGGCAATCTGCCCTCTTTGGCCTCCCAGCGTGCTGGGATTACAGGCTTGAGCCACCACGCCTGGCCTTGAAGTATAGTTTAATACAACCAAAATGTTTCTACTGTTACAAAACATCGGGACCCAAAGTTTAAGCCCTCACTTTAAACAAGGAAAGGAAAGCCTTCGAGTCACAGGATCTCAGGATCAGCCAGGCGGCATGCAGGCACAAACTGTTATTGAGATAAAAGAGATTGAACAGAAGTAAGGAGAGCAGTTACTTGAGTGGACCACCCGCCCAGAGAGGGAGGCCTGAGAGCCGCAGAGGAAAGTGGAGGAGACTTCAGTGTCACCCACAGGACTCAGGCTCTCTTTTCAGGAACTTTTAACTGATCAGTGTTTATGCAGATAAATAAGGCCATCTCTCCTGTCCACCCCACCACCACCACCCCCACAACCAAAAGCATTTTCGCTACACTCTCCACAAATACATGGTATCAAAAATCACATTTATTCACTTTTGTAACAATATATGTGAACAAAAAGACACATTTTAGAACCTAACTGCTTGGGACATCAAGACTTTTTTTTATTATTTTTCCTAGAGTGAAAAGTATTTATATATTCATGACACTGGAAATGTATTTATTGAGTATATAAGAAGAAACCACATTTAGACAAGCACTGATTGCTTAATTATATTTATAGAACAAATCTAAATGATGCAAGCTTTGGAAATTTAAAAAATATATATAACTTGGAAAAATCAGGACATAGAGGAAGAAGAAAATGAGGAATGTGTCCATTTGCTAAGTTCCTCATATCTCATACAACAGTAAAGTTGATAAATTTCAAAAAGTTATTTTAAGTGAATTATTTAAATTCATAAAATAACCCCTGGATGAATAAAAGAAAAATAAGAAAGCTATTAAAAAGCAAGAGGCTTGGATGGTGCAGTGGCTCAGTCCTGTTGTCCTGGCGCGTAAGGAGGGGAGGCCAGACATCTGAGACCAGCCTGGGCAACATAGGAAGTCTTCATCTATACAACAACAACAACAACAACAACAACAACAAACCAAGAGGCTTGCTTAGCTGCTGGCAGGTAAGTCTATTGGATTATTAATTCTTCTAAACAAGCATCAGCAGACACCGGGCAAGGCTGAGCAATCGAGAAGCAGACACAGAAACTGTTAAAAGTGTTTTTTCCAGGGCATGAGTCCAGGAATCATGGGAAACTTTTCATCAGAGAAACTTCTAAATGATATAAGCTTTGGAGGTTTAAACACAGTCATATAACCGAGAAAAATCAGGAGATACAGAGGGGCAGAAGAACATCAGGTTTAAAAGCTTATCCCATACATATGTGTTAGTCCTGTGACATAAAGAAATACAGATATAAATAATTATGGTATATTAGTAATAATACTTGTGGCTAGACGCAGTGGCTCACATTGGTAATCTCAGCACTTTGGGAAACCAAGACAAGCAGATTGCTTGAGTTCAGGAGTTTGTGACTAGCCTGGGCAACTGGCGAGACCCAGCCACCCCCCGGCTTCCATCTCTACAAAAAATACAAAATATTAGCCGGGTGTGGTGGCACATGCCTGTGCTCCCAGCTACTTGAGAGGCTGAGGTGGGAGGATCGCTTGAGCTCCGGGAGTTGATTGAGGCTGCAGTGAGCTATGGTCCTGCCACTGCACTTCAGCCTGGGTGAAAGAGTGAGACCCTGTCTCAAAGATAAAAGTAAATTAAATAAAATTAAAAATTAAATTAAAAGTATGAATAAAGTGTTCAAGATATATTTTATTGATAATTTTTTACTGTGGTAAAATATTTACTACATAAAATGTACTATGTTAACCATTTTTAAGTGGACAATTCAGAGGTACGACATCCATTCACTTTGCTGTGCACCCATGACCACCATCCCTCCATAGAACTCTGCATCTTCCCAAATGAAACACTGTGTCCACTAAATAAAACTTCCCGATCCTCCATTCCCTCCCCATGGCAACACCATTCATTCTACTTTCTGTCTCTATGATTTTGACTGCCCTAAGCACCTCCTCTTAACTAGACTCCTAAGTCAGTGTGCTTCTGAGACTGGCTTCTTTCTCTTAGCAAAATGTCTCCAAGGTCTGTCCCTGTTGTAGCATGTGTCAGAGTTTCCTTCCTCTTTAAGGCTGCATAATATTGCACTGCATGGATAGATCACATGTTGTTTATCCATTCATCTCTTGGTGGACAAGTGCATATTGATACTCAGGTAAACATGCAGAATGCAATGAGTGTTTCCATGGGGACACAGTGTCCAATGTCAGCTCACTCACAGTGTCCAATGGCAACTCAGGGGCCATCTGGTCTCCCTTCTCTGCAGCAGCCCTCGTTTGACCATCTGACCCCTCACTTGCTACCCCTCACATTGTCACCCCTGAAATGTCCATGGACCTACTTGCTGGCCTACCTTCAGGGGCCACACCCACTGCCACCCCTCAGGTGTGAGTCACAGGGGAACTTTTTTGTTCACCGCAGCCGCAGTAATGACAGCCGTTCATGGCATGCAGTAGGAATTCGATAAATGCTGTTGAGTGTCCCCAATAGCTATAGCAGTTCACGGCATGCAGTAGGAATTTGATAAACACTGTTGAGTGTCTCCAATAACTGTAGCAGTTCATGGCATGCAGTAGGAATTCGATAAATGCTGTTGAGTGTCCCCAGTAGCTATAGCAGTTCACGGCATGCAGTAGGAATTTGATAAACACTGTTGAGTGTCCCCAATAACTATAGCAGCTCATGGCATGCAGTAGGAATTCGATAAATACTGTTGAGTGCATAATGAATATTTGCAATGGTTATACTGGGACAAAAAAAAAAAAAAAAGAAACCGAATGACTTTTCACTTTTCATTCTATGCAGTTTGATTGTGTAAGTCTATAGCAAGTATTATATTCTAATTTGAAGCGTTTAAAAATAATGACCTGGAAGTAAATAACTCTCAATCCGAAAGGTGAACTGTAGTCAGTAGGGTCTTCCAGGTACTCAGGCTCACAAAGGAGAGAGACGGTAGCTTAAGGAGCCTCCAGCTGTGCCCCCAAATCTCTACTCAAAAATATGTGTAGCGCGGGCTGCATCCAGCCCTGAAACCAGCCCAAGGCTCTTCTTTCCTCCGCCGTCAGAAGTAGTGACACGTAGGGTCAGGAGGGGCTGACCGTGGTGCTTCCCGCACATCCCCACGGCCAACTGACCCCAGCACGCTGAGGCTTTCGGGGCTTTGCTGGGTGTGTGACCACGGGCAGCTACGAATGACCTGCGGAGGGGACGGTGCCAGGCGTGTGGCCGGCGTGCAGCAGGCGGTGGTGGCAGGTAGGAACTTCCTTCTGCTCAGGGAGTAGCTGCCGGGATCACCACAGCCCAAAAGAAACATGCTGGATGTCATTCACGTAGATCCGTTTCATTGACATTCGGTCCAGAAAACCGGCTCTGCCTTGTTGTGGAGAACTTGACTTTACGGGTTGGCTCTGCCGGGAACAGGTTTGCAGAGGAAGGGCTGAAACACGAAACAAAGAGAAGGTTCTGAGAGAGGCCAGGACGATATCCTGTTGTTGTTCAGGGATTCCCTAAACATAACACTCTGTGAGGCCCTGACGGAGGCCCAGGGTGGCTGCTCCTAACAATACCAGCAGCCAGGGTCAGGAGGGGGCGGTGCCACCGCCCAGCAGTCATTTCTGGGTCGTGTGTAGCGGCCACAAGTTGCAAAACAGGAAGAAGAAGAAAAAAAAGATTAGCAAGTGGCAAAAGGAAGGCAAAAGTAGCGCTCTGCTCCCTGAAAGGCAGCAGAACTAAATGGCCAGAGGGACCAAACCACGACTGTGTGGTGAGGAAATCAACCTGAAAGACAGACAAACAGAAAGAAACGCTGGCAGGTGGGGAGTTAGGGGAGTCCATGAATATCATGGCGCTCACCAGGAGCCTGCGCAGCGCCCCCCGCGGCCTGGTCTTGCTGGCACCGAAGCACACAGCCTGGGAGCTTGTGGAAGACACAACTTTCCGATTCACTAGCTCCTGAGAGTCTGTGTTTCCAACAAATTCTCGTGGCTGCCGGCCTGGGGACCACACTTAGAGACTGAGAATTGCATTTCCTGCTTCACCCACCTTCTGCACAGTGGGTCCACCCAAGGAGCTTTAACAGCTGCCCCGGGGCTGGGGCCCCACCTTCTCCGCTTCTGATCCGACCGCTCTGGGGTATGGGCTGGGCTTCAGAATGTTTCAAAGCTCCCCAGGTGACGGTAATGCTCAGCCGTTTGAGAAGCACTGATGTGGATGAAGCAATAATGAGTAACCAGTGGCAATCTGGAGAATTCCAGCCCAGCAATACCACTCACAGGCTCCTAAAAAGCCTGAATCCTGGATAAGCTTTCAACTCACAGAAGCACATCTTTGTGTTGCTTCTTCATTGGAACAGGTGATAACTGTGCAAATAAAACCAGTTGCCTCCCAAACTGCTCTGAGTCTAAAATAGGACCAAAGAGAAAGAAGTTTGCAGAAAACAAGATGACCAGGGCGTCAGGAGTGAGTTCACCTGGACAGGAAGAGAAACTCACAGTGTCTCCCTCTCCTAGGGTGTCCGTCACCAGCTCCACCTCTTCCTGAGGCCACCTCTACCTCACCGCTTACGTCAGTTCTCCCAGTTCCTGAGCTCAGCTGACCTACCTAATTCGGGGATCTTGAATACGAGCTAGAATTTTGCTGGGTTGAATGTAACAAACAGGAAAAACCCATGACTTCTTAGGAGATTGAACGGTATCTCCCCTACACAGCTATGAGCCTAGAGGTGGTGGGGCTGGGCTGGGCTGGGGTGATGACCTCCTGGGCATCAGGGTCCCAGACTCTTTCATGTCATCTCACTCACCGCTCTGTCTCTTGGTAAATAATGGCTGCCCAGGCGCCAGCCAGCGCTTCCACACATCAGCCAGGAGGAAGGAGGAGGGGGCAGCTTTTACTCTCTCCTTTACTCTCCTTTACTCTCCTTTACACTCTCCTTTAAAGCAGTCCTGTCCATTGGTCAGAATTTAGTTCTCACAGCCCTTCCTAGCTGTGAGGAGGATTGCGAAGTGTTGTACTGGCCAAGACAGAAGTCCCAAGCTATGAAGTTGGAGAAAGAAGAATTCCTCCTGCAAAGAATCCAGTAGTCTTTGACAAGTCCTCTTTTACTTACCCTATTTGACTTCCTATATCTCTTCTCTAACCAGTAATTCACATGAGCCAGGTACTACACCACGCCCTTCCTACCCACTGTTGCGTTTAGTTGTCATGCAACCCCGTGAGGGAAAATTGTCAGAATCAAAATGGAATTACGTGTGTTCAAACCCTGACACGCTGGGGAAGGCCATGGAGGGAGGGCTCTCATGAGCGAGGCCATCACAGCCTTTGACAAAGAACACTTCTGCCTGGACATCTGCCAGCAACTGCCTGTCCAACCTCAGACTGGCATCACCCTTGTTTTTGATCCTCGTGGCCAAGGATAATTATCTCAAAACAATTCTGCAATCCTCATTTTCTTTAAAAAAAAAATCTCTTTTTATCTCTAATAACTAATAAGCAATTAATTTACCATGGGACACACATTCCCATCTTAATGCCTACTCCCGAATAAACACCATTGTCCTTTAGATAGTTTCATTCTTTGCTATTTAGGTTGACAGAGGTCAGCTTAGTTTAGGTAACTTGCCAAGGTTACCCAGCTTAGTTTAGGTAACTTGCCAAGGTTACCCAGCTAGCAGCTGATGTAATTAAGGTTTGATCCCTGGTATGTCTCACTCCAAAGCTGTTAATGACTCCAATGTTTCCGGCATGGGTTTGATAAACAGACCCAGAACCTCACAATAGAGGCTTCTAAGTCAATTCATTCATAAGTGCCTGAGCCCTGCCCCTGGAGAAAACAGATCTGCACATCACAACTGTGGGCTCCTGCATGCAAAGGCTACCGACCGTACTTTAGTTTTGCTTTGCCTCTTCCTCCTCTTCCTTCTCCTTATTCTAAGAAAATATTCCCAGGAGCTTCCAGAGCTGTGCGGTGCAGCAAAGCTCTGCCTTCTCTCTTGAACTCTGATTTCTTGTAAGCTTAATAGAGCCGGGTGTTCTAGTCATAGCGCCTTGGCTAAAGAAGCGTTACTGAATTGTTCCGATCGGCTTGTGAAGTTCTTTATATAAAATATGAGCTTGTTTCCTTATTCCCTGTCTCAATAAACAGAAATAGGTGAGCCCATGCCAACATCCCTTTAATGATTTCAGATGACCCAGTACCTTGCGTTGTCATTCCCAATATAAATCTCATCAACCTTTAAATTATATGTGGAGTGGGAGTCTACACCATAAACACCAACCTGGGGAAATACACTCGACATGGTTTCTTACGTCAGCCCCTAGCATGACCTGTTTTCCTTGAGGCTGAGCTTTTCTTCCTAAATATGCAACAAGCAGGCAAAAAGCAGGTTAATGGATCATTCTGATCGTTGAGTTCTGGTTTATTTGAAGTAATGTTCATTTCATCAGAACCCTTAAAGCACAGGTGAGTTTCACGCTTGCTGCAGGTGAGTTTCTTTACATCACTAGTCCTGTGGCTTCCCATGCAGTCAGTGCAAAGGGAAATGTGAAAGAGAGACGCCTCCTTCCAAGTGCTGCTCTTCACCTCAGACGATTAAAAATCATCTCTCAACAACTCCTCGACTGCAGAGCATTTTCATACACGTCTTTCTGTTTGCAAACTTTTGTTGGAGAAAAAAAAAATCCCACCTAAGCCAGTCTCCAGGTATCGTGTCTACAGCTGAGTGCATCCGATAAGGAATAAACTTGAGTTATCGCCGGGGGCTCTGGAGTCAGCGTCTAAGAAATGACATTTGGAACGAAGATGAAGGATCCCCTGAGCAGACATCCAGTGATGGTTATGGTAAGGTCCAGGAGCCTCTGTGTGCAGAAATGTTTATGTAAAATCAGATCAAATAAAAGGTCTCTCCCTGGTCCCTCAGCCAAATCATCTTTCACTTAGTGTAGTTAAACAAATATTGCTCCGGCTGTATCAGATTTAACCTTTTTAAATGTGCACTGTGAGTTTATCCATCCTTTGTTTAAAAGAATAGCACGTTTGAGTTCGGGCCTCTCTGAGGAGTTTTGCTTTCCTGCCAATCTTCAGACGAGACCTCCGTCCCGTTGTTTGGGTTTGGATGGAGAACCAGGAAGACAGGCATAGGTCACTTTACCGGGTTGCCTGAAAAGCACCCACGGCACTGAAATAACTCTCACAAACAGAGGTACTAGCGGCGTGGGCTCTAATTTGGAATTGAACCAAAACATGCCAAAAGGGACCTCATGAACCATCTGGTCAACAGCATGGGGTTCGAGGTGAACTTGGCGTCCAGACCCAGCCCTGCTTCATGCTGAATGGGAGGGCTTGCAAGACGGGAGGTCTCAGACTTTCCAGACCCAGCTTTCCTATAGAAAATAGGGAACAGGGATGGTAAGAGTAATTGCCTGGTCTAAGTGCTTGTGACAATTAAATAGGATCCTGTGTAGAAGGTACTTAGTGCAGTACAGGAAACTGTGTAAGCTTTTGTTAGATTTTCCCTGGCCCCAGAGGGCACAGCAGTTAATTTCTGTTCCAGGACTAGGAGCAGGTTCTCACTGACGGCCGTTGCTCCTCAAAGGGGAGTGATGCGGGGGTGGAGCAGACAAGGCTGACCACGTGCCCCGGTGCCCCAGGGCCTGCCTCACTTCCCACAAGCATGGCCCTCTGCAGTTTGCTCTCAGGCCCATGAGGCCTCACCGTGCCCTGATCACATCTCCAAATTCAACTCCTTCCACCGCATTCTGCTGAGCCAGAGTTTAGTAACAGAAACGACGCGTCCCAGAGTAGCGGTGCTGCCATCCTACAGTTGGGGGTGTTCTGCTTATGGGTGTGCCGTGCCCCTTCCTTAAGGTCTGTAATTATGCCGCTTTCTGCTACTGCGACCCCATGGGACAGCCGTCCACCCTCCCTCCAGGTGTCTGTTTAAATGGCATTTTCAGACACCCCAGTACAGATTAGAACTTGTTACACACCCGGCCGGGCGTGGTGGTTCAAGCCTGTAATCCCAGCACTTTGGGAGGCCGAGGCGGGCGGATCACGAGGTCAGGAGATCCAGACCGTCCTGGCTAACCCAGTGAAACCTCGTCTCTACTAAAAAATACAAAAAACTAGCCGGGCGAGGTGGCGGGCGCCTGTAGTCCCAGCTACTCGGGAGGCTGAGGCAGGAGAATGGCGTAAACCCGGGAGGCGGAGCTTGCAGTGAGCTGAGATCCGGCCGCTGCACTCCAGCCTGGGCGACAGAGCGAGACTCCCTCTCAAAAAAAAAAAAAAAAACTTGTTACACACCCATACAGCATCTCATGATTTTATCTTCAACACAGCATTATGAACTCGGATTTTTCATTTCACTCTCTTTTTTAGAGACAGGGTCTCTAAAGGATCATCTTCAAAAACACACTGAAGGTTTACAGGGCACAGCAAGAAAGTGTTAAAAGAAACACATTGCCCAAGCATGATAGTGCCACTCAGGTCTTTCTAGAAGGACCTAAAAGGGACATGCTCTCTCTTCCCCCATCCCAAGAACTGATGACGCTGTTGAAAACCTAATATGGGAGGAAAGACAGAGACTTAGGAGTCAGCACACTTGGGCTGAGATTCTGGCTTTGCTACTTGTCTGCCACATGACCAGCAGTGGACCTCTCCGAGATGCAGCTGTCTTCGACAGAAAATGGATCTAGTGATATTACCTGGTTCACAACATGGGAAAAGCCTCATGATTTAACAACGAGCAGAAAACCAGGACATCGTGCTCTGCATCGAGAATTGTAGGGACTGCAGTATAATACACAGCTGCACATTCCTATGTGACGACAACAGGAAACGCCCAGAGTGGAAAAGCTCCAGCCTCAGAGAAGAGCAACCACTTCCGGGTTGGGGGCGATAGGCGAGTTTGGCTTCCTTCCTCATATCTTTCTGTGCTTGTCACAGTTGTGGCAGATGTGTGTTTCTGTCTCTTCTCTGTCCGTTGGCCTGGGAAGATACAGAAGAGTGAAGCAAAGACACAGGTGGAACTGCTCCCTGCTTCCCCGCTCTGTGCGTCCCCAGGGCTGTGGTGAGAGGGGACAGGCCTGCAGCTTCTGTAAGAATCCCCCGTGATTTCTGACACCTGGTTGCTAAAAAGAACATCATTGTGCAGGCAGTCAGTGAAGGACAGATGTTATTTGAGCCTCTTCTAATGCAGCCAGTAGCTTGGGATCCAGTCGGTCCATTTTGTCTTGGCTAAGAGCACAGCCGTTTAGCTAGCACTCAATAGCATGGGGTCTCCAGAACGCCATTAAAATCCCAGGGACTTCACACCAGGATGAAGCACACTCTCTTGTCATTTTCCATTTTCTACGAAGACTTCTCTAGTTAGATTTTTCTTTCTTTTTTTTTTTTTTTGAGATGGAGTCTGGCTCTGTCGCCCAGGCTGGAGTGCAGTGGTGCGATCTCGGCTCACTGCTAGCTCCGCCTCTGGGTTCACACCGTTCTCCTGCCTCAGTCTCCCAAGTAGCTGGGACTACAGGCGCCCGCCACCACGCCTGGCTAATTTTTTGTGTTTTTAGTAGAGACGGGGTTTCACCGTGTTCGCCAGGATGGTCTCGATCTCCTGATCTCGTGATCCACCCGCCTCGGCCTCCCAAAGTGATTACAGGCGTGAGCCACCATGCCCGGCCTATAGTTATATTTTTAAAAACACAATCGCTGAAAGCAAACGTGGCCAGGAGACTTGGGGTGAATCTCCGTTAATGACTAGACAGGAAGAGCTAGCTTACAGAAGTTAGGAGCTAAAATAGAAGTTGGGAGGACCACACCAGCGAAAGGGACAGAGGGAGGACTATCGTCTGATGAGGATGCCGCTGCCCGCTGCTCCTATGCACAGTTGGTGTTATTTCTCTCTGGTAGACTCTGATAAGCTGAAGGATGTCGTGCCCTGAGATGCCAGAAATGCCTGGATGCTGAGAACTCCCCCAGCATATATGTGGATGCTCAGAACCAGACGCCACCGGTTTCCCCTCAGATTCCTTCCCAGGATCGGCTATCACTGGGAGAAACATGGACCTCTTTAGGCCCAGCCCATGGGGTGGCTGCATTTTTCCGGCAGCCCCCGAGTCCTGTGGAGTTGCTGGATATTTTAATTGAGTGACACGCAAAGTGGGTGTGAATGAATTTTGCAGCCAGTTAGGGCTAAGCTTGGATTGTACAGGAAAGAGAGTCTTTTTAGTGCAAATTTATGGTCCACTCAAGACACATAACTTATAACAGTAACCGCGGCGGAGCAGCCTTCCTTCTGGAGCCTCTGGTCCTCTAACAGGGGTTTTTCTGGACACTTGCAATAGGTAAAGAGGCTGTGGACTATGGAACTGAGCTATGACAGGTTCGGGGCTCACCCTTACCGATCCGCTCCGCAAACCTCCGGAATCCCTCGGCCTCTCTGTTCTGTTGTTCTTACCTAAAAAATAAGCTGATCGGCCTCAGTTGTCTCCAAGAAACTTCCTTTGAACTCTAAGAGGACACGTTTTACTTGTTCTCCTTGAAATGCATTTCAGACCAGGATGGAGTGTGGGAGCAGGAACATGAAGTTAGAGCAGGCTGCAAACCCTCTGAGCAGGAACATCAGGTTAGAGCAGGCTGCAAACCCTCCGCCTGGAAATGTGTCTGCACTGCTCTCACCAGCCTGCCTGGGTCTCGGCTCTGTCCTTCCCTTGGTGTGTCCTGGGATAGACGTTGAATGAGAAAACCGTGGTTGTGGAGACAGCACATCCTTTCCTCGAACAGTGTGCACGTGCAGAAGGGATTAAGACCTGTAAACAAGGACGAAAGCCCCCGCCGCGCAAACTTCAGCTCCTCCTCCATGAAGGACGTCGTGTGGGACGTGAGTCCAGGCCATGCCAGGGTGGGCCTCCTGCAGGAAGGTGCATTTTCACCTTACAGACAGCCGGAAAGTAGACAACTGCATCACAGTTTCACTCATGCTGGTCTCTTCCCGTGCACATGCAATGTTAACATTATTCTGGCAAAAGCCATGCTGCCGATAGCCTCTTCCGTCCCTCCTACGTCTCCTCCTGGAAGACAATGTAAAAGGACGCATTTCAACGCCTCTCAGGAAGGGTTCACATCACAGAATTCCAAGTCTGAGGAATTGGAAGTGGAGCCCTCATCCCAAGATGGTTTTGTTGAGTTCAGGACAGTATTTCTTTACCCATCCTTCACGAAGATAAAAAATGAGGCAAAATAGACACCAAATGGTCTCCAACCTCCCCTCATGCCACCAGACAAGGAGTAACCATAGTAACAAGAAGCCTAGAAAAATCGGGGAATGAGGAAGACCAGGAATGAGAGCTCCCCTCAGCCTTGGGGGCACCTGAGTGTCCACAGCTGAGCCTTCGCCTCCTCCTTCTTCTCTTTTGGATTCTGATGGAGGATATTTTCATCTTCCTCCCAAAATCATCAGAAAGCATAGGGAAATACATAAATTGCTTTGCAAAAAGAGAGTGTATGGAATAAAAGAGAAAATGAAGAAGAGGAGAAAGGTTAGATACTCCTTACACACACACGACATAAGGCTAAAGGAATAACCTGGGATTTGAAAAGAGCATTAAAGGTTTGTTTAATAAAATAGTCTGCTGCAAGAGCTTCTAAAGAGATCAGACATAAACACCAAATCACTGGGATCTTTTCAAAGAAGGGACTCGCATTGTGCTCCTGAGGAGGCTGTTGGTTCCCCCAGCCTTTGGGGAGAGATCGCCTGTGGCCCAGTGGCTCTGCTCACCCTGAGGCCATCCTGTTTGAGAGATTTGCTTCACCTGGGATGGCAGGAAAGCTTTTCTGGAGAGCAAGCTCAGGAAACCCACCCTTCCCAAGTGCCTCCAAGGCCCCCGCAGCCTGGCGGTCCTAGCTTGGTCTCTCCACAGGCTGCAGCCTCCCTTGCTTTGCCCTCTTTGGTTTGCAAGTTTCTCAGTGTACATGTTGATTTCCACACAGCTTGGAGGTTTCTCATATGTCCTGTATGCATGTGTGTTCCGTCAAATCTGAACATTGTGGATTTGGGGGGCTTTGTGTGTTTTCTGTTTTGTTTTGTTTTTTATGAGATGGGGTTGTGCTCTGGTCGCCCAGGCTGGAGTGCACTGGTGTGATCTCAGCTCACTGCAGCCTCAACCTCACTGGCTCAGGTGATTTTTTTGTATTTTTAGTAGAGATAGGGTTTTTGCTATGTTGCCCAGGTTGGTCTCAAACTCCTAGACTCAAGCAATCCGCCCACCTTGGTCTCCCAAAGTGCTGAGATTACAGGTGTGAGCCACCACACCCAGTCCAAATCTGAACATTAAAGACATGGATGTGTGTATATTAAATGTACATCTATTCATTCGAAATGTAAGCTTTAATTACATCTGAGACTATGAACTAATCTATAAAAGCAAGTCATTCAAAGTGAGGGCTAGACCAGGGATGACTCTCTACAGACACAGCTGTATCAGCCTGGGAGGACCAACAGTACATGTTTAGGACCAAAATTCTATAGTCACATCTGTTTTAATTCATAAAACCGTTATCAACTGGGCTTTAAAATAAAACCTACAAAATGTTGTAAACTGCAATGTACTTGAGTCTACTTTAATAGCAAGGAGAGGCACTTCAGGTTGAAGGAATAGGTTTGCTCCTCAGGATATCTCACTGAAAAGGACCTCAACTCCAAGCCAGAGGCCAAGTTGGAGGAAACAGCTCCCTGGGACTCTGGAAAGCCGCAAGCAGTAGACTCAGACTCTCCTGGCTGTCGACTCAGCTCCCTCCCACTGTATTCCTACCCAAGTCTCAGCTTAAGAAAACAGAAAACATTATGTTTATAAGCTTTCCTCTAAATACAAGCAAATGCATTGTATATTTGTTTCCTGAATGGTTCAGTAAGGTCCGCACATCTAGGGATTTTTTTTTTCTTTTTTTGAGACAGGGTCTCACTCTGTCACCCAGTCTGGAGTGCAGTGGTACCATCTCAACTCACTGCAACCTCTGCCTCCCGAGTTCAAGTGATTCTCCTGCCTCAGCCTCCTGAGTAGCTGGGACTACAGGTGCCCATCATCATGCCCAGCTAATTTTAGTATTTTTAGTAGAGATGGTGTATTACTGTGTTGGTCAGGCTGGTCGTGAACTCCTGACCTCAGGTGATCCATCCGCCTTGACCTCCCAAAGTGCTGGGATTACAGGCAAGAGCCACTGCACCTGGCCCCAGGTCATGTTTGCCACAAACATTGAGCTTAGCTTTGGTTCAGACCCGCCTCTCACAGATGAGGGAAAGAGCAGTTTTGCATGTCTCTGCTCTAAATTTCGTGACCACCAGAAGCTGGATGGAAGTAGACTGCATCTGGGCCTGTCTGCAAAGTCAGGTCTCTTTCGTAAATATTTTGTGTCCCTTGGTTAATTACACACAGCATTAGTCTGACCTCACAGTGCGGGAGGTCTGTGACTTTGCTGACGCTTGATGCCAGCCCATAGTCAGACTGGAATATTTCAAAATCATTTTTGAAAAGTCAGTGAGAGTTAAATATAATGAAAATTGTTCCTAAAGCACAAAATTATGAAATAGCTGTTGACTCTTTTAAAAAATAACAGAAGTAGCTCAAGATCCTAAAAACAGCAGAAGAGATTGTTCTGTGTAACCAGCAATGAGCAGGCAGGCTGTATGATGATCAACATCTGTGTTTGGAACAGCCAAAGGGAGCTGCTCTTTTAGGGTGTTGGAAATAAATCTTCTGGATGTAGATAGCTAAGAGCTGACCATTATGTCTCCATTTCAAATTGTGTCCTTTTAATATGGAAGAGGATTTATGAACTTTATTATCAACATGTAGCTTGTTGAAAATCAAATTTTTGTTTATTTCAGAAAAGCAGAAGTGCTCAAATTATTTTATTAGACTTGATGAAAAATGGGCTGATTGTGCTCAGAGACCTTGATTCTGATTCTAGCTCTCTAACCTTCAGCACTTCTCTGCTGTTTCTCTTTTAGGTTATATTTTTAAATGAAAAAATAAAGAAGTAAAATCCTCTGTAGTGTTGAAAAAAGTTGAAAAGCTGGGTGCATAATAAATAGGAAGATGATGGACCGACAGATGGATGGGTGGGTGGGTGGATGTGTGTGTGGATGAGTGGGTGGATAGGTGGAGGGGCAGATGGAGGAATAGATGGATGTTTGGATAGGTGGGTAGATGGGTGGATGGACTGATAGATGAATAGGTGGATGGCTGGGTAGATGTGTGGATGAATGGGTGGATTAGTGGAGGGGCAGATGGAGGAATAGATGGATGTTTGGATAGGTGGGTAGATGGGTGGATGGACTGATAGATGGATAGGTGGGTGGCTGGGTAGATGTGTGGATGAATGGGTGGATTAGTGGAGGGGTGGATGGGGGAATAGATGGATGGTTGGATAGGGGGGTAGATGGGTGGATGGACTGATAGATGGATAGGTGGATGGCTGGGTAGATGTGTGGATGAATGGGTGGATTAGTGGAGGGGTGGATGGGGGAATAGATGGATGGTTGGATAGGTGGGTAGAGGGGTGGATGGACTGATAGATGGATGGGGGGATGGCTGGGTAGATGTGTGGATGAATGGGTGGATTAGTGGAGGGGTGGATGGGGGAATAGATGGATGGTTGGATAGGGGGGTAGATGGGTGGATGGACTGATAGATGGATAGGTGGATGGCTGGGTAGATGTGTGGATGAATGGGTGGATTAGTGGAGGGGTGGATGGGGGAATAGATGGATGGTTGGATAGGTGGGTAGATGGGTAGATGGACTGATAGATGGATAGGTGGATGGCTGGGTAGATGTGTGGATGACTGGGTGGATGGACTGATAGATGGACAGGTGGATGGCTGGGTAGATGTGTGGATGAATGGGTGGATTGACTGATAGATGGATAGGGGGATGGCTGGGTAGATGTGTGGATGAATGGGTGGATGGACTGATAGATGGACAGGTGAATGGGTGAGTAGATGTGTGGATGAGTGGGCAGACGAGTGGAGGGGTGGATTTACCCCTACCATTCACTCTCACTCTACAGCATGATGCTGTGTGTTCATAAGAAAAGAGACAAGCAACTCTTCAATGAGAAGTTACAAGTCTTCCGTATCAGGTGAATCCCAAATGTTAAAGCGATTTTCCCAAATTATCAACTGATACAAATATGAAACCAGATCAGAAACTCTCCTTAAAATAACTTTGAAAGAAAAGAATACATTACAGGTATTGTTAACCAAGTTGTCATTCATGTGAAAATATTTTTTGGCTGAAAGATCACGGTGCATGTAAAAGCATCATTACCTTAGGTTCACTATTTTAGACACGACTATTTTTAATAAAGGTTGATCAACATTCTTATGGTGATGGGAAATATTTCTTCAGCCATATGTACATTTAGGTTAAACCTCTCTTAATCTATCGGCTAAGATTTATTTCCAAGTGCAGAATGACTGAGCTCAGCCTGAGGAGAGGTGAGGGTACTTGCAGTGGAAATGCACAGAAAAACTATCTTTGAAGGAAGATTTTGAGGACAGAATTCCAACAATAATGCTGAATATATGAAAGGTTTAAATTTATTTACCACAAATAGAATTGTACACATTAAAAAAATTGCATTTTCAAGATAATTTTCAGACTTTGCAAACAACTATATTGTAAAAGTGAGTACCACCAAACCAGAGTAATGAAGAGATGTAATTGGGCTACATAGATGGAGATTTCCAACATACAAGAGAGAAAGGGGAAAAGTTGGTGATAGATACTCCTTTTTATATGTCTTTCACTATTTTGCACATTTCTTTCTCTAAATACACTGCACACAAGTATAGACAAAAGTGAAAATACAGGCTGACAAACAGGTGTTCATTATTTAGAAGAAACATAAGATTTAAACTCTGGTAGTTCATTACTATCAATTTAGTTTGTATGCTCAGGACACCTAACATGTAGGGATTTGAAGTGATACATTTTGTGAGCTTTTGTAGATATCTACAAAAATAGAATTTCAGAGTTTATAACAACTTAAAGTTGAACGAAACAGAGATTTAACTATAATTATTGAAGATGTGATCTAATTCCCAGATGGAACTTAGAAACACAAACCGTTGGCAAATCCAGCCTTGTGGCACGTGACTTCCGTGCAGCGAAGATGCACATGCTGGGCGGCGCTCGGGAATCTGCGCTGTTCCTGCAGTGGGTGCTGCACTGCGGATGTGGGAATCTGCGCTGTTCCTACAGTGGGCGCTGCGCTGCAGATGCGGGAATCTGCGCTGTTCCTGCAGTGGGCGCTGCGCTGCAGATGCGGGAATCTGCGCTGTTCCTGCAGTGGGCGCTGCACTGCGGATGCGGGAATCTGCACTGTTCCTACAGTGGACGCTGAGCTGCACTGCAGATGCCTCTGTCCCTGGTAAGTGGGGTGTGAACTGCAGGTGCTGATGGCCCATGGACAGAAGCACCAGACTCAATTATCTGAAAATCTGTAAAAGAAGGAAAAAAATGTTCACATTCCCAAACTTCAGAAACTACTTTGGTTGGTGGCATCATTTCTCAGTTGATTTTGTATCCCGCAGAACCAGATTGAAGTTCATCCCAGCTCTCAGCCAGTCTCTCCTGCTTCAGATTAAGCAGAGTTGGGAAGGGACGATCCATGGCCAGCCCTGCCCAGGAGAGCAGTGTCACCATCATTTCGAAAAGCCTCCATATCTCTCATAGTTTGAGGGTTGGAAACGAGAACCACAAAAGCCTGCAGGCGCTGCCTGACGGGGCGTGGGAGACCACAGCCAAATCAGGTTCTGGAGGGAGGACTCATTGTGAGGAATAAGAGAGAGAAGACCCAAAACCGTGCCTTCTAAGGAGATGAGAGAGCAGCTCGTGAGCACCAGGTGGTCGTCGAAGCTTTAGGAGCTTTGAAGAGAAAGGGTGCTTGGATGGGGAACTGTTACGGGGTATTAGGCTTGTTTTCCTTTCACATTCTTCCTATTTACATTCACTCACAAGGGCCAGAACCAGAGGGCTAAGAGAGTGACAGCAAACTGGGCCTCCCCTCTGGTTGCTCAGCTGAACTATGGTGTCCTGCTTCCTGATTGTGAGATCATTTATACCATTCAGAAAAACTGGGGTCCTGTAGGGATGGGGTGGTACAAGAGCTGGCACTTATCACCAGAAACCTCCAAACAAGCCCGGCTCCTTCTCTCTGTGCTCTTGGCCATGCCCCAACAGTGCTGAGGAACCGTTTCCTCATTTATTTATTATTATTATTTATTATTATTATTATTATTATTGAGACGGAGTTTCACTCTCATCGCCCAGGCTTGAGTGCAGTAGCACAATCTCAGGTCACTGCAACCTCCAGCTCCCGGGTTCAACTGATTCTCCTGCCTCAGCCTCCCAAGTAGCTGGGACTACAGGCATGCACCAACATGCCCAGCTAATTTTTGTATTTTTAGTAGAGATGGGGTTTCGCCATGTTGGCCAGGCTGATCTCAAACTCCTGACCTCAGGTGATCCACTTTCTCGGCCTCCCAAAGTGCTGGGATCACAGGAGTGAGCCACTGTGCCCAGCTCATTTCCTCATTTATAAATGGTGCTGTCTGCCTGCTCTTCTCCTAGGATTTTTCTGAGGATCAAACAAGGCAAAAACAGTAAATGTTGCAGCTCTGTGGAAAGTACTGACTTAATACGAAGTTCTGTGATTATTATTTCCTGGACACATATGTTCACAAATGCTGGTCGATACTGTCTTCCTTGTGTCTTTTGCATCCGCATGTGATGTTTGAGTCTTCAGCCATGAGTGGAAAATGAGTAAGACCAGAGATTTGTGGACAAGTCCATCACCCCGGGGGGCACACCAGGCTCCAGCCAAAGGTGGGATAGAAAACCCTTTACAAAAATGATGATGACAGTAAAGTGTCTAAATCACAAAGCATGATTGGACTTTCCTCTTCACTGTGAGGACCGAATATTCATTTTCTACATGGCTATGTTCCATGTGTAACTATATAAATAGCAAAAAATGATTGACAGTAAGGTGGTTACTATATCCAAAAGACTCCTAGCCTCGCACCCATTCAGCTATGGACTCCTGTGATCAAATGTTTGCAGCAAGAAATTTTCTTAAATCTGTAATGTTAAAATAGTTGCTTGAGTAACTTCAGAGGCTCCACTAAACATTCAATTGCTATCGATCACCCTACTAGCTCCAGTAGTTACAGCTGGTGCAGACTGGCCCTTGGAAGAAGCTCTTAACTAAAAATAGCAATGAAGAGACAAAACTCAATTGCACTTTCTAACTAGATTTCTATAAAAACCATTTAACTAGCAACTAAACATCACTGTGTCGTTTTAGAAAATTAAATCTAGCCAGCAAATGCAAGTAGTTTTACAGGCTTAGGAAACAAAGTGCTACTTTGCCTCTTAGAACTGCTTGTTTTTGCATTTATATTACTGCGGTTTTAATATCAAATTACTTGATTTTTGAATGTCACAATACTCTCTGGTTTTTATATAAATAAAATTAATGAAAGAGAAATCTATTAAATTGGATCTCACCTTACAAAATATTTGTATTTCCAAGAAGTTTCAGGTCAAGCATGTTCTACTTTAAACACACTGAGCCAGATTTACTGTTCCAGGGAATTTGCATTGAATCATTCAAATAAACAGTCATTACCCGCTTCTCATTTATTCCCTATGAAACAGTGTCCTGTTAACATTTTGGAATTGCAATCACAAGCCTTATTTTGTTCTTGTTTGGTAACGTATTTTGCTCCACGGTTTTTCTACACAGAGAGAGAAAAAAAGTTGAACTAGAGAATTGTTCAACATTTCTTTTGAAATGTTTTCAGAAGAAAACATTTATTCCTCTTGCTGAAGCTTAATTTTTAAACACTGAGTCTGTAGGAAGTGAAAACTGTTTTTGTCTGAGCAACTGTGAAAGCACAATAATCTTAAACTGAAATTTAGGCTGGAGCATCTCGGAGCTGGAGGGCCACACCTACCTCATCATTTCTTCCAGGACTCTCCTTGGTTTCCATGAAAATGACCAGACACCCATGCTGATTACAGAGCAGAAACCACAGCAAAGTGAGCTGAGTCACCGACTCCATTAACTACTCTCCAGATTGCTACTTACTCACAGGGGAAAAAAAAAAAATCAGGGAGAGCAAATCTTTGCAAACTGCCTAATCCCAGGCTTGTGTCAAGCAAATATATTGTGAAATGGGTTCTTTTGTAAAGTAAGAATAGATTTACAGCACATGATTGGGGTGAAATACTGGAAAAATAGAATTTAACCTAGTAAAGGGAAAGCAGTGAAAAGCTAAAAGGTCTTCATTCACCGATGCAGCAGCTTAGAGGCATGAAACCTAACAGAGGAAATTGAATCTGATATTCACTTTCTCCCATGCCTGACTCCCTTCTCGCCTCTGTATTATTCATTCCATCTTTTTAAGAATGGAAACGGCACAGGCCTGCATGTTTCCTGCTAGGAAAATGCTTACTGGACAGATACAAATGTTGGCTCTGTTTTGCTACTAAAAACACTACTCATATTAAAAATATTTTTTAAAATACAGAAAAGGAAGGAAGAAAGAACGGGAGGGAGGGAGAGAGGGAGGAATGGGAGGAAGGAAGGAACATATCTAATGGAAAAAAATCCCACTTTCCCACTTGACATTTTAAAATAATATATAAATATATATATCAAATAAATATAAATCTTAATAAATATTTTCGATTTTTTCTTACAAAATCTGTGACTCAATTTCTTCTTCTTCTTCTTCTTCTTCTTCTTCTTCTTCTTCTTCTTCTTCTTCTTCTTCTTCTTCTTCTTGTCAGAGTCTCACTCTGTAGCCCAAGCTGGAGTGCAGTGGTGTGATCTCCGTTCGCTGCAACCTTTGCCTCTGGGGCTCAAGCAACCTTCCTGCCTCAGCCTCTCAAGTAGCTGGGACTACAGGTGTGTGCCACCACACCTGGTTAATATTTTTGTATTTTTAGTAGAGACAGGATTTCATGATGTTACCCTGGGTGGTCTTAAACTGCTGAGCTCAGGTGATCCAACCGCCTCAGCCTCCCAAAGTGCTCTGATTACAGGTGTGAGCCACCACAACTGGCCTCTTCCTATTTTTACAGGAAAAAAAATCCTGACGTGGGAGCCTCGGTATATGTTGCTTGGAATATATCACAGTACAGTAGTGGCTGTGATACCCTTTTAATAGACTTTTACACCATGATCAAGCCCATATACACACAGAAGAATTTAGGAGACCGTGCATCATTATGTGCATTGCATTGAAATATTTTCTCTTCCAGTTCCTTCCTTCTTTTCTTCTTGCCCAGTGCTTGCTTACAGAGGCTCAGTACATTAATTTGATGAACCGAATGGGCCCTAATCCAGAATTTGAAAAACACTGCCCAAGATGACGATGCTGCAGCTACTGTGGCCTGTTAGCCAGCAAGAAGGTCCCGGGCCCCTGACATGAAGGTCTGGTGTAATCTTGACTGGACCAGGAATATGAAAGGAAGGGACGGAAATGAAAGCTTTGGGTAACTTCAGAAGCTCAACCCATCATTGAATTGCTATTGATCCTCTTTATTGAGGTTGTCAGTTGGTTGCTAGACTCCCTGGAAAGGTTCGGTAGAAATGAACTATTTCAAACCAAGCAAAGCTGAAAAACAGGACTTTAGAATCCAGACAACACGAGTCCCGAGACAGCTAGTGTCTGGCTGGCTTTTCCCGGCCCCCATGTCCGTCCTATCTGACGTTGACCATCCTGCAATTTCACTGGCACCGTCATCGGCAAATCGTTGCCTTGCTTGCATGAAGTTTGGAAATTAGTCCTTACTTTACTTCGGAAAAACCACATTAGTGTGTGGAGAGGTCTCGTCTTGCACTGAGGCTCTCACGAGCCTTACTGCCTGCAAAGACCCTGACTCTGGGAAGCGCTTCATCCATAATGGAAAGTCGACAAAGAGGCCAGGGGAGGTGAGGCGGGGCTGGAGCCGTGGACCTCACCTTTGAGGTCACCTTTGAGGACCAAGAATCTCTTTCAGTGAGGAGAGGGGCCCACTCACACAGCCTGCCTGCCAAATCGCAGAACTCTGTGGGACACAGGCGTGAACGGGAGAGTACTTTTCTAAACTGCTGACTGCGGTGCTCCCGCTTTTGATCAAGGGTCAGAAGAAAAACAATTTGGTACGTTTTGCATCTTCTATGACTGGGCAAAGTACATGGAGATTGACATGAACAGTATCACGTTTAGGTCACTGAGAACGGAGACCAGAACAAACAAAGGCTTTTAACTTTCGTGAGAGGCCTATCCAGTGTTAATTTTAATAACAGCGATCTGAGAAGTAAACTGTCACTTTATAAAAGCAATTGTCCATCATTCAACTACCTGGGGCTCATCCAGACCCAAAGGCGTTGGGGACAGCCAAAGCCAGAAGCACCCCCCGCCCCAGTCCTGCGTGATCACCATGGCTGGGGCCAAAAAAAAGGTCATCAGCTTCTATTTCTCATCTAGGAATTGGTCTTCTGAACTTTATTTATTGAATTTACTGGACATCCAGATGAACAATAAAACTCTCTTTTACATTTGAAAGGTCAAGTCCAGATTAAGTGAGTTAGAGACGCATTAGAGAACATCCCTGCAACTGCTCAGAAAGCACTGGTGTCGTTTGGGGTTTGTTCTCTGTGCATGGAGACTCAGCTGGTCACGCAGGAAACTTTGTATATTCTTAAATCAATGAATTCATTAAAAATAACGAAGCTATTATCTATTTCCATCACGCTCTGATTATACTTTACAGTATTACATTGCCACTCCTAATTTTTCTTGTCTTAGGGCTTTAATATGTGGGCCTCTCCTCTGAAGGTAAAACCTCCAACAGAGGAGGGAGACGGCTTTGCTGTCTCTCACTCCCCCAGTGTATAGCACTGGGCTGTCCATAGACCAGCTTCCCCTTCAGTAGGTTTATAAATGTCTTCAAAAGGAAGGGGTTGTACATTCCTAACTCCCTTCACAAACTCTTTATTTGAATCTCTTCATCCAATATCACGTAAATTTCTACAACCTAAATAAAATGGATGCTCAAGGAAATAGCAGCTCTCAGTGCTTGCTTTCTGGGGAATGACAGCTTTTATGAATGAACGCACCTCGAGAACCAAAACTCCAGCACAGAAATGGCCTCTGCCAGCTCAAGACTGTTAGATGCCCGTCCACCGAGGTTGAAATATTGGCAAATGTTAACGGCAATATTAATTTAGCAATGAGAATAGAAGAAAGCCAATCAGCCAAGTCACTATGCCAGGCCCTTCATTTGCACTCATTATGCTGAGGAGCTGTCAGAGCCCGGGACCAGGGGCTGAGGACGTCCAGCCACCTCCTCCTCGTGCCCTTAGCGTTTCCTCTTAACTCACTCCCAGGAAGCCGGTGCACATTTATTTACCAGGCTCCTTGGGACACCATATGCTGTCACTCCTGGACTCCTGTTCATGGCAACAAGAAGGGCCCCAGCAAATTAGAAAGCTGCTCACCCACGCTGCACGGGGCTTGCTGATGTCCCAAGTCCCTCTCAAGTCTCCACAGTTCTCAAGTCGGGGCTGACCCTCTCATGCTCGCCAACCCTGGGGCCAGGCCCCAGCTTCCCCCATTCACTCATCAACTCCAGGTAGGCAGAGGACATCCTGCTCCCAGCAATCTCGGTGCTGCGATCTTTAGTGCCTAACTTCTCCTTGGCCTTGATCATTGCCTTGGCCACCCTGTACGTCGGGTGACCCGATCTGTCTAACACAATCTCACCAGTGCCTTCTGATTAGATCTCAGCTTCCTCACGTGACTTGGGGCTCCAGGGTTTGGGAGGGGCTGGGCATTCCCGTGGTTTTCACATTACACAGTGAGTGATGAGAAATTCCCTGCTCCAACCCTAAGAATCCCAGTCTCGATGCCCACGAGAGGAGGGAGGAGTGTAGCCCCATCACCCACTGGGCTGCTACTAGTGAGTAAGGCATTTGGACATAGACAGTGGCTTTAAAGACTGAATGTTGCGGTTTGAAGGAGCCAGTCAACCCATGGGAACGCCTGTCCCCTGAAACAAGGAGGGGAACACGTTTGTAAACAAGTTTTCAGCACCCATTCCAGCTGAACATGGGAACACCTGGTATATCTGAGGCTGATTCTGTAGCACCCAACACTACCAAAGCTGAAAGTCCATCTTCTTGAAAGGGGCAGGTATAAGAATTAGGTCAGCTCATGCAAAAGCTTTGCAAAGCTCAGTGATTGCGAATGACCATGTTCTGAGCATCAGCACACAGGACAAAAAGGTTTAGAAAACATTCCGGTCTCTCTACATCCTTAGAGACCAGCACTCCCTCAGGATTCTTTCAGGGAAAGATTTTACCATGGAAGTTGGGGAGCACATTATTGACTTGACAGCAGATTAAGGCTATTAAGAAAATGTGCTAAAATAGACAAATTTGTGTCCTGCAGTAATGGTGACATTGCCGGTAATCGCTAAGTAAAAACCACTGAAGAAGAGGACGAACCCAATGATCACCTCACTCCACCAAGTACCCTCTGAGTAAGGACCTACCCAAAACAAAGAGAGGGAACAGCTTTGATTTACGGACACAAAAGGAAGTCATAACAAATATGTGTGAATATAAAACCTAGAAAGATCTTTCTTAGACAAAGAAAGATGATTAACCCGGGAGCCCTGTCCTGTGTGTTATTTGAAAAGGCTTTTGTTAAATCCTCAAGGCAGTTTGTGACCTCCTAAGAACAGCACACTTAGGAAATAGGAGAGCGAGTGGCGAGGAGTTGTGTGATCTCCTCAGAAGCCCTCCTTCTTGGGCTGGGATCCCCTCATTCATCAAAGGGGGATGCCACAACCTTACAGCCTGAGAGGGGTTTCAGAGCACCCTCTGGCTTTCACCTGTGAGAAAGGATATTGTACATTTTCAAAGACCAGAACTTACCTACCCGAAAAACTGTCTTACAGGAAAAAGGGTGAAAATTTACACAACCGACAACAAGGGATAGCACATTTAATCCACACCAGGTGGGGTGTGGCCAGGGCCCAAGTGCCACTCAGCATCAGATCTGGAGTGTGTTTCGGGATGGGCCCATGGCTGGCACCCGTTGTGCCAGGGAAATGTAAGCCATTGAAGCTAAAGTGTTGTGAGTCTAAGTATCAAGATGTTTGGCATTGTGTGAACAAAAACATCGATAATTGGGATGTACGTTTCTGATTTCATTCAGAATATTATCAGTGGGCACAGATGTACTCTATGACCTTAAGAAATTATTTAATTTCCTAACTTTCATTTTCATATATTTCCTCCTTAGCTTACTAACTTTAAAAGATGCCCATTCTCTCTGTGAATCACTGTAAACCTGTAGGCAACTTAGGTGTTTTACAGCTTCTTGAGACTCTGGGGCCACCAGGGATAAAATCATTTGCACGGTTATTGATTCTATTGATTCACATAATGGCATTGAGAAGAGAGACCGAGAATACCTGTGAAGTCACAGAATTATGTAACCTGTGTTCCTAGTATGACTGTATTAAACATCATAATAATACATATGTATTTTTAAAACCTTAAGATAATGCTCTCTGCTGTTTGCTATTTATTATTGTTATTTTATTTATTTTATTTATTTATTTTTTTTGAGATGGAGTCTTGCTCTGTCGCCAGGCTGGAGTGCAGTGGTGCGATCTCACTGCAACCTCTGCCTCCCGGGTTCAAGCGATTCCCCTGCCTCAGCCTCCTGAGCAGCTGGGACTACAGGAGCGCCAGCACCCCCGACTCATTTGTTTGCTATTTTAAAGGTCTCCATACTCACTTGTTTTTCACTGATGTTTCTAGTTAGCGATGAGGAAGAAAGCGCAGGTGACTTGCCTTCCTCAGGTGAAGGTCTTCACAGAAGGTTTCCAGGAGACACCTGTCGGTGAGATGCCACCTGCTCAAGACCCTGCAGAAAGCCCCCTGGAGTGCCCAGCACTGGTGGGAAGGTCCTGGGGGCGTGTTTTCCCAGCGAGAGGATAACTTGAAACTCACTGTGAAAGTCACCCGTACCCACCCCACTCAGAATGCAGACCCCCCGCTGGAAGCTCCTTCTGCTCAGGGAAGGCTGAAACTGATGGGCAGACAGCCAGGACGCGGTCTGAGCTTTGGGTTCAAAAATGAGATTCAGGGCATGCAATGGGGTCCAGGTGGCAAAGGACCCCTCCCACATGCCCAGGTCACTCCCCCGAGAATCGTGCTGGCAGCACCGACCCACCAGTCCCCTCCTCCTCTTTAGTCTCCCCACCTTGGCCTCCCTCTCTCCATCTCATCCACAACACACGAACCACACATACACACCCCCCACACACACACAGACCCACACACTCACACTGCACACATGCTCACAGACACACACACACAGACATTCATACACACCACACACATACTCACACAGACTCACACAGAGATGCACAGATTTATACACACACCCCACACACACACCCTCACACATACACAGACACATACCACACACAACCCCCAACACATAGACACACGCATTCACACACCACACACACCGCATATGCACACACAATCACACAGACACACACAATCACACACACACACCACACAGACACACACTTCACTCATACACAGACACTCATACCACACATACCACACACACTGCATATGCACACACAGACACACTGCACACACCACACACATATCACATGCACACACAGACACCCATTCACACACACACAGAGACACATACATACAGACACACGCCACACAGACGCATACACACCATGCACAAACACACAACACATACAACAAAGCCACACACACACAGAGACACATCACACACACAGTACACATGCACATTACACACACACAGACATATAAACACCACACATGGAACACACAGTGACACACCACATACACTCACACAGACACACCACACATCTACACAGACACATACACATTCACACACACAGACACACACACTCCAGGTGTCCTTCACACTAAGCCTCCCTTGTGTTCGCTGAATGTTGGGTGAAAGGAATGCATCGAGCAGGGAGAGGGTCCCTTGACGAGGGTGGCTCTGGGCTGTGTCACTCCCAACACCTGCAGGTCTCTCCCTTTCCTTCCTCTTCCAAGGGAACCAGCGTGTTGCTTCGTCTCTTTCCCCTGCACAGCCAGACATGGCTTGCAGAGCAGGGGCTGTTCCATGAACCCCTAACTCTTCCTCACACTGATCTGTGTGTGTGCATCTGCACGTGTGTGTGAATGTGTGTCGCATGTGTGCACTCTTGTGTGTGTGTACATGGGTGCTTCTACATGTGCATGTGTGCGTGCATGCGTGTGAGCCTGCGTGCCAAGTCTCCCGTGCAGATGCCTGAGGTTAGTGGCTGAGTTTGCGGAACTTGGAGCTCTTAAAAGTACTTTGAATATGAACAGACAAATTTGTGCAACAGAGGTGCATGAGTCCTTTGCAGCTGCCTCACCGTCCATTGTATGTCAGTGCTGATGTTCGTGGTTGTGCTGTGCATTGTCAGAGTGACAGAGCCGGTGCCTCCCCGCACTGTGGTCCTGCTTCCGCGTGCACACATGTGGGCTGCTGGAGTCTTTAGAGTAAACAGGGAGCTCACGGAGACCTGGCTGCTCCCAGAAGCACTCGAGACAGCCTCCCATGACATAATATTGTTGCCATGGCAACAAGGATATTCACTACCAGAATCACAACTATATTTCACCAATTTAGTGCTCTACTAAACACAAAATAATGCCTCCTTTAATGATGCTGGGCTGTGGTTCTTAGAAACATGGAGCCTCCTGGAGCCAGAGCCCAGTTGCAGAATAAAAGTGCAGAAAGAAGGCCCCAATCCTGTGCAGAGGCGCCGCGGCCTCCCGGCGTGAGAGGCAGGCACGGCTATGTGTCGTGGTTCTCCATAAGCACTTTTGCAGCAAATGGTAGCCACACGCCTTGGTGGCAACTCTTCCAGCCCGGGACGAGATGTCTGTGGCAGAGCCTTGGTCTGAGAACCGCAGCCAGCGACTCGCTGGGCTGGTCCTTGTTCCAGGCGGTTTCAACTCATCTTTTTATGTTCTTGGTTTTGTTTTTGAGATGGAGTTTCGCTCTTGTTGCCCAGGCTGGAGCACAAGGGCGCCATCTCAGGTCAACACAACCTCTGCCTCCCGGGTTCAAGTGATTCTCCTGCCTCAGCCTCCCAAGTAGCTGGGATTAAAGGTATGTACCACCACACCCGGCTAATTGTGTAATTTTAGCAGAGACAGGGTTTCTCCATGTTGGTCAGGCTGGTCTCGAACTCCCGACCTCAGGTGATCTGCCCGCCTCGGCCTCCCAAAGTGCTGGGATTACAGGCGTGAGCCACCGCGCCAGGCCTGAATCACCATTTCTGCATGTGGAGAAGAGCACGAAACCGGCGCAGGAAGAGCATAGGGCAGGGTCTGTAGGAAATGCTCAGAGAGCTTCCTGGAGCCAGGGCTGGGGAAGGCACAGGGGAGCCTGGCCTCTGCGGATGTTTCCCCCAAGGATGAGGGAGGCAGGGCTACGAGAAGATGCCCCATTTCCTCTCACTGCACTGCCATTTGTCCCAACTCATTTCCATTCTATCTTGATTGGTTCAGAAACTATCCTATTTGGCAAAGCCTAGTCTCACTTTCTGTCATGGTCATGGGATCTCTCCGGACCAACAATGGAACTGAATCTAAAGCTAACTCTGAGTTCCTACCTCTGGCCTTTTGGTTTTTCCCAGAAAAAGGAAATCCTTCCTGTTCCTCTCCACGTCCCTTCGTAGCAGGCTGCCTGAGGGGCCGGCACGGGAGCCCTCTAAGTCACCTGCGGAGAAGAGAACACAGGTCTCAGAGCCGGACAAACCTAAATTTTGAATCCCACTTTGAGTTTGAACTGGGCTGTGGAAAAGCTACGCAGTCACTCTAAGCCTGTTTTCTCATCAGTAAAACAGAGAGGGGTCACTCATGTGAGAAGTGGCCGCTGCCAATCATCTCCGTGTCCTTCACTCTCCCAGGGGCCGTGGTCTGTATTCCACGCATGTGGGATCTTCCTCTGGACCCTTCGGACATGGCCCACACGCTGCCCTCAGGAGTCTGCTGGGGTCTGCACGGGGGGTGAGACGTGAACCCCGACCACGTGCACGACAGAGAGGAAGCAAGCAGGGTACAAGGCCAGGTCACCTTCAGGCGCCGCCAGCCAGCAACGCAGTTCACACGCAGCTGAATGAGCTTTAAAAAACACCGTTTTTTCTGTAGTTTAGAATCATGGTTTCACTAAATGGTGAAATAATTTTATGCCACTTCCCCTACTAATTACCATCTCATTATTATTAGAAAGGATGGTTTCCTTGAAGTCTAGAGAATTTTGTTCTAGTCCATTTCCACGGTGCAGGAGAAACGTGGCTTCATTCCGAGGAAGACGGCGACACCTAGTGACCATTGCCCCACGGTGCGAAGGCTTCACACCTGTGCGGTGGGTGGCCAGGGACGTAGGATGCTGCGGCCTTGCCGTCGTCTCAGGCACTGCAAGGCAGGGCATGGTGGCAGATTAACACTTGGATGAACACGGGCAGGTCAGGAGACAAATAAAACCCAGAGGTCTTTGAAACTTCAAAATCCTGTAGGGTGTAGGACCCCAGTGAGCCCCATGCTACATCCAGAAAGAACCGAATAGTGATGGTGTAGACATCCTTGGGTCCCCCAGACAGAACACACCAGGAGTTACTGAGTCTTTCTCATCCCGAGATCTCCTGACTTTCCCCAGCATCCATCGTGGCTGCAGTGGGGCTGTGGCCAGGACATGGGTAAATGTCATTTCCTTCCCCTTCCATCCCAGCTTTCACATCGGTGTGATGGACTGACTTCCTCTCACCGCCTGCAGACGCTCTCCACGTGCAGTGCCCTGCAGCCTGACACACAAATGCGTTCATCCGTCCCCTCTATCCTGACCCCGAACTAATGACGCAGCTTCCTGAGACAAAGAGGACACTTCTCCTCATCCCCCCTCGTGCTCTGAAGTGGGGAAAGATGTGTTCCTTCTGTTCTGGAATGTTCACTGTCAAGAAGAGAACGAATTTTAACTGTGTTTTCGACATATCCCTAAACAAGAGGTGGTTTATAGAGTGAAACCATTTTCCCTTCATCTAAAATTTTAAAAAGAGAGAGAAAAGTGCAAGACTGAAGATGGGTGTGTTGAGCGGGGCGAGGTGTGGCGGACTGGGCGCTGGAGAGTCCCGGGCATGTTTAGAGTTTATGGTCAGGGGCCCTGGGCACCAGGTCCAGTCTGAAGCACCCGGGGAGATGGACGACGTTTGTATAAGAGAGGGACAAAGGGCACAGCAAGGTGGCCAAGCAGAGACACGACTCCCTCTGTGCCCTTCCTGGACCAGCTTTGGATTCTAACAGCAACGTCTCTGCTCTTGGGAAGAGCTCCTCGGTGATTACCTGCCTGCCCCTGGACTCCTCTTATTCCCGCAGCTGCAGGGCAGGGCCGCCCAGCTCCAGGCCATCCGCTTGGACACACACCTGCCCCAGCTGCTGTGCTCGTCAAAGGCCCAGAGCGCCACGTGTCCTCTGGGGTCTGTGTGGTTGGCGCCGTGCGTGGGACCGCTGTGAGTGACCTTCCCCTCATGTCGCAGAGCCACTGTACTCGTGTGCACATGTGCTCTGAGACCTGGATGCCCGCGGAAGGACAGACACCGAGGACCCGAGTGTGCCGGAGTCCCGCTCCCGCAGATCCTGCTGCTGGAAGAACCGTCAGGCGGGAACGGGGCTGCGACTGGAATTCCCTCTGTCAACACACGTTCTAATCTAAGCTCGAGACTCCACTTCTAGACCAGCGCGGGCTTTTTCCCCCACGTCTCCTTCTCTGCAGCAGGGGCTCCTGCCGGATCTGCAGAGCCCAGAGCCATGCACTCGGCCGACTCCATCTCCAGATGCCTGCCCCACACTCACACTGCTGCCAGGATGCCAGTGAACACAGACAGGGTGAACAGGTTGCAGCAGGGTTCCGGGAGGGATGCCCGGCTGGCCCGTGTCTTGAAACCAGTCTCATTGAACGATCCGGAGAAGAGGCTGGCCTTCCAGCCTATTCTAAGGCTATCGATATGGATTGGATTCTTCCATTTCCCCTGAATTCTCTGATTAAAATGATAATTATGCAATAGCTATTTTCCATTTTAAAAGCTGAGTATGACTTCCCTATTTGGTGAAAGGCTGTCTGCCCGGAAAAAGTGTTGCTATTTAGTGCTTTCCGAAAAAGCATTATCTGTATTGAATGCACAGAATCCACTTGTTGCCACAATGCGCCCTCCTAAAAATTATCGCTTGGGCAGAGACGCACCTGGCTGGATCTGGCTCTGCTCCCACCTGGTCCCTGGGTCCCCTCTGAGGCCTGAGTCACCTGCTCTGGGCTGACCTCCGCCTCCTCCAGATGGAGGCCATAGCCATCATTGCACAGAAATGATGGAGTGGAGTGGAGTGACTGTGTGGAGTGTAGTGACTGTGTCCCGGGTCGGGGGCCAGTGGCCTGGGCAGATCTGCACTGGCTGGCCGGACCCGCCTGGTTTGTCATCACCGTGAATAGGCTGGAAATGCAGAAAATATCCAGACACTACACCAACAGGAAAACGAAGCCTCCTCAGCCTCCCGTCACACAGCCACCCACAGTGCCAGGACAGGCCCGAGGTATTTTTCCTGCTGCTTTAAAATAGATACAGATAGAAGTCAGGCCATTCCATTCACAGCCACAGCTCACTCCTGGGTCTGGCTGTCAAAAACCTGCTCCACCGTGGAGAAATGGGGCAAAAATACAAGTTATACATAGTCATTTTCAAGCACACATTATATATATTCCGAAACATCAATAGGATTTCCACCCAGTTCAGGACACTTGCCTTAAATGTAATTCAGCCTGCAGCCTGGGTAGTGTCGTTTTGTAAAAAGGATGATATGCTATAAATAACTGTCCCTCAGACCTAGAAGTGGGATGGCTCATGAATAACGCATGAGCTGTGCACGGCAGCACTGCCCTTTGAATCAGAGAACACGTGTTTCCCAATCTCAAGAGGGAGAAAGCCCTCTTCCAACCCCCTTTTAAATTCTCGGCTTGGAATGAGCCCAGCGCCTTCTTGGAAAATCCAACCCCAAATCGACACTCACGTCCTCGTTATGTTTTCCTCTTCCCACTTTGAAGAAAGGGTGACCCTGGGTTTGAGGGTCTGAGTGTCTCCTTTGCCGAGGCTCTGCACAGCTGTAGCCCCAGTTCCATCCACCTCCAGGCACCCGAATCCACGCCAACAATTGAAGAACACACGAGTGATCCTGCTACCCCAGGAGTGTGTTGCAGCCGGGGCTGATGGGGAGCAAACCCCATAACCCTGTCTCTGCCGGACTTACAGCTGCCACTCTCCAGCTTGGTCAGGTGACTCCTACGCAGGAGCCGGGTGACAGGCTTGGAGGGTGGCCACGCTGGGCCAGGACACCAGCACACCCTCAAGGCAGAGTAGCAGGTCCACCTGCCATTGCCAAAGACCTGTTGCTCTCCTGCTCCACCAGCCAAGGCCTGGAAGGGAAGGAAGGAAGAAACATGGCCTGAGTGCACTGGCTGGGATAATACCAGGACTGAGGAAGGGGATAGAGAATGGCCTCTGCCTCTGGAAGCGAAGGTGATGGGGCCAGGAAGGAAGAGATGGTCCCAGAGCCAGATTCGAACCTGCCAATGCCAGGGACCAGTAGATAATTGTTGAACAAATGAATGAATGAATGAGTTGATTGTTCTCAAACTTTTGATAGTCTTGGAATGGGGACAGTCCAAAGCTATAGGGTCTCATGGGATCATTCATTCTTTCATCCAACAGGTGTGGATGACCAGGCTCTGTGCCTCTTGTCTAGCAGTGGAAGGAGAGGAGTTATGAGTCACAAATGGGGCATCCCTGTACGATCTTCTCTGGCCCATTAAGGGATTCCCATTCACCACGGAAGCCGCAGGACAGGAGTATCACGTTCCTTCTCATTCTCTGATTCTCACTCACCCACCGAGAACGGTGCCGAGCCCACCCCGTGCCCGCAGGATGTGGGGCCCACAGGGAAGGGATGGGGAAGTGAAGTCAGGGAAAGAGGAAAAAGATGGATCCATTAGATACAGGACATAGCAGGGGATTGTTCAGGAAACTGCAATCTTCCTGAAAACGTGTATTGTTTTTTGATGACTCCCTTCTTGGGGACAAGTCAAATTAACGGAAGCATCTTCTTTTCCCCTTCCCCAAATGTTTGTTGCTACTGTGCAGATATGGATTTAGATGATAAATGTCATATATAAAGAGGCCAAGAGACTTCTGCTCTCTTCTTATCTGCCGTGTCCCTGGCCCTGTGCAGACAAAACCTCTGGTGTCTACATCTACCTCAGAGCCTGCTGCTGCCGCCACTGAGAGATGGAGAGGCGGGGAGAGTGTCTGGGGAGGCAGGCGAACCCCAAAGACAACCCACAGACTATTCACAAAGGAGCTCGAGTGTGGGGAGGCCAGCACACCGCCTCCCTGGCCACAAAACCTCAGTCATGAAGGTAAGATCAACTACATTTTAATGCAGTATGTTTTTAAAAACCAAAGTTAGGCCGGGCGCGGTGGCTCAAGCCTGTAATCCCAGCACTTTGGGAGGCCGAGGCGGGTGGATCACAAGGTCAGGAGATCGAGACTATCCTGGCTAACATGGTGAAACCCTGTCTCTACTAAAAAAATACAAAAAACTAGCCGGGCGCGGTAGCGGGCGCCTGTGGTCCCAGCTACTTGGAAGGCTGAGGCGGGAGAATGGCGTGAACCCGGGGGGCGGAGCTTGCAGTGAGCCGAGATCGCGCCACTGCACTCCAGCCTGGGAGACACAGTGAGACTCCGTCTCAAAAAAAATAAATAAATAAATAAATAAATAAATAAAAATAAAATAAAATAAAAACCAAAGTTAGTGCAAAAACCCATGACAAACAAAATATCACAATTTTAAAGACAGAATTGCTGATACTGATTTTTTTTTTTTTCCTTTGTCTCCAGTATGGCTCAGAACAGCATCGGGCCATTGTGTCTAATTTAATTTCGAGATTAACTTGGCGTGATTTTCTTTTCTTTTCCTTTTTTTTTTTTTTTTTGAGACGGAGTCTCGCTCTGTCGCCCAGGCTGAAGTGCGGTGGCCAGATCTCAGCTCACTGCAAGCTCCACCTTCCGGGTTTACGCCATTCTCCTGCCTCAGCCTCCCGAGTAGCTGGGACTACAGGCGCCCGCCACCATGCCAGGCTAATTTTTTGTATTTTTAGTAGAGACGGGGTTTCACCGTGTTAGCCAGGATGGTCTCGATCTCCTGACCTCGTGATCCGCCCGCCTCGGCCTCCCACAGTGCTGGGATTACAGGCGTGGGCCACCGCCCCCGGCCAACTTGGCATGGTTTTCTTTGCATTCACTCGGATGTTTTAGGAGAGCTGCAGCACCCTCTGCTCCTCACTGTCCTCATCATCCACCAGTTCTCTACTGGATGCCAGGTCCCCAGCTGGCATGCGTGACCCCGCTGCAACGCGCTCAGTGGCCCCTGAACTCCTCTAGGAGACGCCCACAACTGGGTTGTAACTCCCTACGCAACATCAGCTTCCACCACTAGACGGTGGGCACAGAACCTGGTCCTCAACCACCCCCGAATAAATAAACGATCCTAGGAATCAATCCATCCATGAACCGATCCCCCAAGTGCAATCATCCAGACGGGATGCAAAGGATCCCGGTCCTATCCTTCTCCTTTCCCTTCTGCTTGATACCTTCTGCTTCCTCCTTTTCATACTCCAGCCTCCTGCCTCCTGACCTACACACACCCCACCCCAAAGCCAGCAAAGCCGACGGTCCAGGGGTGACCTGCCGGTGAAGAGTGAGAGGGCAGAGGCACCTCCTAGGGACTGAGGCTCAGACGGCCTGGCTCTGGGTAAGACGTTACTCTAAACACATTTCGCGGTTTGTGTTTCTGCTTATAAAAAATAGTCATCGATGGGGTTGCCAAGAGCCCAGTTACATTGAATTTTAGATAAACAATACATAATATTTTACTATAAGTATGTCCGAAATATTGCATGGGATATACTTACAGCAAAAAAAAAAAAAAAATCATGGGTGATTTATCTGAGATTCGCATTTAACTGGGTAACCTGTATTTTTATTTGCTAAGTCTGGCAGCCCCGTCGTTGATGTGCAGTTTTAAAACTTCAGACATCACTTTGGCAACAGCATGGTGACCTCATCTGAACCCCCAGCTGTGCCTTCGAGTCTCGTGCAAAACTGCGTCTTTTTAAACACCTGGAAGGACCAACTCTCATGATTTTTTAATACGTGATATTTATCATCTAAATCCATATTTGTACAGTAGCCACAAAAATTGGTGGAAGATCACAGCTGTAATCCCAGCAATTTGGGAGGCCAAGGCAGGTGGATCACGAGGTCAGGAGTTCAAGACAAGCCTGGCCAACATGGTGAAACCCCGTCTCTACTAAAAACACAGAAATTAGCTGGGCGTGGTAGCAGGCACCTGTAGTCCCAGCTACTCAGGGGGCTGAGGCAGGAGAATCACTTGAACCAGGGAGTTGGAGGTTGCAGTGAGCTGAAATCGCGCCACTGTGCTTCAGCCTGGGGACAGAGCAAGACTTCATCTCAAAAAAAAAAAAAAAACAAAAACAAAAAAGAAGGAAGAAGAAAAGAGGCTTGTCCCCAATAAATGTGTCATTAAAAACAACATATGTTTTCAGGAAGATTGTGTTTCCTAAACAATTCTATGCCATGTCCCTTGTCTTATGGATCCGTCTTTTTCCTCTTCCCCTGACTTCACTTCCCCATCCCTTAACTGTGGCCCTGAACTCCATGGGGCACCGGATGTAATCACTGCAGTTCTCAGTGGGTGAGTGAGTAATCTGAGAATGAAAAGGAAATTGATACCCCTACTGTGTCGCTAAAGTCATGAATGGGAATCCCTTAATGAGCCACATAATATCATACAAAGATGTCCCATCAACAAAAGTCTTGGAATGAAAATAATAATAAAGTCTTGAAAGATATATTTTGAGGTAGGACATTAAACACAGAAGGAAATTAACCTGACACCAGGCATGTCAGCCTCGGTTCCCAGACCCTCGAGCACACACGTCAGGAGACCCAGGTACAGGCTCATCTGTCTGAGTGACTTTCCAGCCCTGTGCTTGGCCCCATGTCTGGTTCTGTCCGTTCTCCACCGTCTTTTCCTAAGCCATCCCTGCATGTCCTAGACAGACACATAGACAGAGCCAAGGACTCTGTGAATGAGGACAGGACATGTTAGCAAAGTCCTCAGTTGCCTGACACCATGATGAACCCATGGGAGGAAAACTACTGGACCCCAGCCCTGAGGGTCAGTCATCCCTGGGCCACAGAAAGGCACACAGACAGCCATCAGCGGGGCTCCAGGTGCCTGGTGAGGAAAGACAGCAACGCCTCATGCTTAGGGCATTCCCAGCTCAGTGAAATAAAGGCAGTATTTTATTTAGCAAAAATTGTCACTATTTGTTGGAATGAGAGTCCCTCCTCAAGGCTCACAAACTGTCTCCAGGAGGATTTGTGCCATGGACCACAGCAGGGAGATTGTTTTATCATTATGATTATGAAGTCCTACCCAGCAAAGTCTGAAAATTGTGGTAAAGAAAGTATAAACCTTCTGTGTCTGTGAAGGAAAATTGTTATTGCTGCTGAATATATGAATTGCAAAATGCCATAACACAAAGATTTTTAATGCATTTCTGTCATATAGAGGGAGAGTAGAAGCTGCTTGAGTTTATTTAAATATTGTTGACAGAAAACTGCTGTCTTGAGGAGCCTAGCCATGGATTAAGATTCATATATATATACACATATATACATGCAAATTAAAATGTTGAAAAAGAGACACTTATCAACATAACCTTCAGAAAACCAAGAGAATCTTGTAGCCCAAGAGCATATTCACAGGAAAAAAGGGAAATTCATGAACACTTCATTTTACTTCCTCCCGCAGGAGCTGGGAGACAGGAATGTCACCAAACCATGAGCCGGAATTGCTGTAGGAAGATTCCCACACTTCGGGGCTCCATGGGCACCATGAGGCTGGACATGTGACCCCAGCTCTCTGGATCTCAGTTTCGTCTCCCGCAGAGCATCTGAGCTAGACCGTCTCTAATATTTCATCAAGCTCCCGTGTCCCATTCTGTTCTGACATACCCAATTCTTATGCCTGCTAAAAACCACAGTGAGAAATAATAACCTATGTCCACATTTTTGTTTCCTAGGAGAAATATCAACATGTGTCTGCCAAATAAAATATTGTATTAAATGTGTTATTTCAAAAAGTATTCTTTGACCACCTCAACATGTGTTAAAAGGAATGCCTCATGTTGCATGGAGTCCTCATGGGATAAGGAAGAGAGGTCATCTGCGAGACAGGGCCTGCTTTTGAAACTCTCCACATAACCATGGCCAGCACTGGCCCCTGTTGGAGCAAGGTACAGGGAAGAGGCAGCCAGGCAAGCTGGAAGAATGGAAAAAGAAAAAGAGATTCTAAGAGACAGGAAATTTGATACCGAATCCAGGAGCCCTGCATCCTCTACACCGAACCCAGGAACCTGAATCCCTCTACACCGAACCCAGGAACCTGAATCCCTCTACACCAAACCCAGGAACCTGAATCCCTCTACACCAAACCCAGGAACCTGAATCCCTCTGTACCAAACCCAGGAGCCCTGAATCCCTCTATACCAAACCCAGCATCCCTGCATCCTCTATACCAAATCCAGGAGGCCTGAATCCCTCTATACCAAATCCAGGAGCCCTGAATCCCTCTATACCAAATCCAGGATCACTGCATCTTCTATACTGAACACAGGAGCCCTGAGTCCTTCTATACCAAATCCAGGAGGCACAAAACCCTCTATATCAAATCCAAGGTGTCTGGACCCCTGTATACCAAATCCAGGTGGCCCGTGGCCATCTGTACCAGATCAGGTATGTGTGTAAGGAACAATGTGAACTTGAGATCCTGAGAATGACCATATGTCTGACCACATTGTGTCCCCAGCATGCGACAGGATAGTACTGGATTGGCCACAGAGCTGCCGACGTGCACGACCTGTACAAAAACACACCCACTTTTCAGGGAGGTGAAGACACAAGGGAGGGGGTCAGGAGGCATCTGCCAGGAAATGCGCTGTGTCTTTTAACTCAATGACCATTCCACACCGGGTTATAAAACTGCAGTGTCTATGGAACGAAATGGGGGAAATATAAAATGAATAAAGAAGGAAGCAGCACTCAAGAGTTTTATCAGCCAGAGAAAAGTTACTGTTAATATTGTTCCTGAGTTGTTTTCTGATAGATATGTGTGTGTGTTTGTGTGTGTATGTGTATATATATATATGTCTGTGTATATATGTGTGTGTGTGTGTGTGTGTGTGTATATATATATATATATTTTTTTTTTTGCAAGTAGAACCTGGATCCTATTGTGCCCTATATTTTTTTCTCTAACTTGACATGGTATCACCAGCCTTCTCTCTTGTTTTGTTTTTGGAATGTTCCGTAAGTGCTGTGTCATCCACAGGATCTACCACAGGACCTCTGCGCCTGCACCCCCAGTGTCTGCCCTGTGCTGCTACCCCCTGCAGACGCTGCCAAGAGCTCCTGCTGGTGAGGCCCCCAGTCAACAGGTGCCCTGGCTACTCTATCTGCAGAGGTGAAGACAGAGCCCAGAGGCAGCACAGGTGCAAATCTAAATAGGGCTGTCACCAAGTTGACCCTGGAATCTTAAATAACACCCCTTGCTGGTGCCTGCTATGTTGGGCTTCTCTGCACTCCCACCCTTTCTCAACAGCACGTCTCCATCAAGTGTGGGCTTTGTGACCCCTGCCCCCGACCGATCATCCACACAGAGGTTCTGCCCCTGCCCTAGGGTGGGCACTCGCCTTCTTTGGTTGTTGGCTGTGACACAAATTACTCATCTTCTCTATGCCTCAACTTCTTCATATGGAGGGCAGGGACTGCCTACCTCATAGCAGAGCTGTGAGGGTGAAACTGCATCTGCCTGCGTGATTGCATTTCCATGACATCACTTACACTGTCTGCCTTGGGTGTGATTCCACACATGAGTCTGTCTCCACTCGTGACACTCTGGAGAGCAGGAAATACCTCTGATTCATCTTTCAGTTGCCACGAAACCTAGCACAGAACCTTGCCCTGTTTGGGGAACAGAAAGACCCTCTTTAGTTATTTCATAACTTTTCCCAAGCCCTACACTTGGAGCCTGGGTGTCCAGAGAGGCATTGTGAGGAACGTTCTGATACGTCAGCAATTTTTCCCCGCCTTTTTGTATCCTATGCACCTGCTCCCGACCCTGAGTTTTTGTCTCAACCCCATCCGGAGTGGATGATGCAGCCCACAGCCCAGAGAGACACAATGGCGCACATTCCCAGCCCTGGAGTTCCACGCGCTGAGGTGCAGGCAGAGACAGTGGGTTTGGAAGGATGTTTTTATCTGAGAAACCCAGTTTCCCCCGTGCCTCCAGACTAGCTGTGTTTCCCTAAATGGGAGGAAACGGAGAGAGTGTCCTAGGTGGGGAAAGGACACTCAATGCCGGTGGGCTCCTGAGAAGAGACTTCAGCCCCGTTCCCCACCCCTGGGGACTAGAGGAAATGATGGGATCCCCGACAGGTGTGGGAATCCAGGCACAGAGAAAGCAAGGTTGCCATCCCAGGGAAGGCCCCGGGGTGGCCCTGCACAGCACAGAAGCACGCACGTGGGTGGCTGGTCTGTCCAGACGCAGTCCCCAGGATATTCTGCATGCCCAGGTGGAGAGGGAAGCCGTGGAGTCATTTCCTCCGTACCCCAAATAGAGGCGAGACTGGGAAGGAGTTGAGAGAGAGAGATGTGGAGAAGCCTTTTGACAAGAACAAAAGATAGTGGTGTTGACCAATGGCCTGAGCAGAGGGGACACCCATAGAGAAGATGCTTCCAGCAGAGGCCAGGCAACAGATGACAGGAAAGCACAGACTGGCCCTTCCCACAGTTGAGACACCCTGGAAGCAAACGCAATTCCCAGAAAGGAGGGGAGGCGGAGCCAGAGTCACCAGAGCATTGGCTGAAGTTCATCTCTCACGCTGGGCAGATGGCTCGCACACCACAGACCGGGGTCACATATCAACGAGGCACCTGTTTCTCTGGCCTGAATTCTAACCAAATATGGCTTTAAAAGTGAGCCTGCTCTCAGTCCAGGTGCCTCCCCCATGATGGGGGCACACTTTGGTTGGGGTCCCACATCTGGCCAAGACAGAACTCAGAACAGAGAGAACACCCATAGGAGGACAACAGGACATCACCCCATAGGGCTTCTTAACACTGAGTTTCTACCTCATGCCCACTTCTTATGCAAGTCAAGAAAGGGTCCCGTGTCTCCAGCAGCCACGCCGCACGCAGCTCGCCACTAGAACGGAAGCCCATGGGAACAGAGTTCCTCCTGGCCTTGTCGACCACAGTGCCCGGAACAGAGTAGGTGTTCAATCGCTGCTTGTTTAGTCCATGAATAACACACATGTGGATTCATGGCCTGATGAGTAGAAACCCATGCACACCCACGGGCAGGCGTGAAGCTCACTGTTGAAAGAGTCATGTAGGTCAGTACTTCTTAGGGAGACAAATATTCCCTGAGCCTCCAGAAAGGCCCCTTAATTCTCACGACAGAGTTTTTTTTTTTTTTTTTTTTTTGAGACAGAGTCTTGCTTTGTCGCCCAGGCTGGAGTGCCCGTAGTACGATCTCGGCTCACTGCAACCTCCGCCTCCCTGATGCAAGTGATTCCCCCGCCTAAGCCTCCTGAGTAGCTGGGATTGCAGGCCTGTGCCACCACACCCAGCTAATTTTTGTATTTTTAGTGGAGGTGGGGTTTCTCCATGTTGGCCAGGCTGATCTTGAACTCCTGACCTCAGGTGATCTGCCTACCCCAGCTTCCCAAGGTGCTAGGATGACAGGCGTGAACCACCGTGCCTGGCCACGACAGATATTCTTAAATGTAGGTGACAAATGACAGAATTTTGCTTTTTGGAAACAATGAGCTACTTCCAAAATCCCCAGCAAAAGAAACCTTGAGACGACAGCCTCCGGGGAAGATGAGTCCACGCAGCCGCAATGGTTCCTGTGGTTTTAGCAAAGCCAGGGCAGTGCTATAGGAAAATTCAAAATGAGCCATATAAATCATCATATTGGGTAATTTGCTTATGAATCCTTGGCACCAAAAAAAAAAAATCTTCCTGGGATTTGCTTTTAAATAATCACAATGGAAAGAGGAGTAAGTACTAAGCCAAGCATGGATGAAAGAAAATCAGCCACAAACTGGTAGTTCAGAAGTCTGGGTGATGCGAACACAGGGTGATAGAATGTGTCTACTTTTACAGATGTCTGAAACTTTCCACCTAAGAAGTTTTTGTGTTTTAAATGCACATCTGTCTCTGGGGCTGGGCCAGCAACTCCAGCCCTGGAGGGAACCACATATCCCATCTGTTTCCTCGTGGCTTGTCAGAGACAACGTTCAGGCTGCTGTATTCTGTCTACATTCCAGAAATAGTCAGGACACTGCGACTTCCAAGCCTCATACCTGAGATCATTAGAACAAGAAGTCTGTGCTCATGTGTCCAAGATCATTAAAGAATTCAAGAAGCAAGCCAAAGAAAAAAAATTATTTTACTAACATTAACTGTAATGATCCCAAATCCATGTTATTTCTATATATGAACTTTCTGAAATGCATGATATTTATATCCAGCAAAGAATGTCTTTTCGTAGCCCAAGAAAAATAAGAAGAGTGAAAAGAAGCCGGCCAGGAAACAGTGGAGTGGGTCTGTGTGTTCACCCAGACGGCGTAAGTCAAGGAGGGTTCCACGCTGGGGTGATTTCCGAGCTACTCATCAGTTGGTCCTAAGATGAGTGGCCTCAGGTTACCATTGTAAAAACGCTGGTAGCTACAGAGCAGAGCCTGCTCCAGGCTTCGGGAAAAAGCTGCTGGAACTGGCTGGCTTGTATTTCCTTCCAGAGCCCGGATGCCTCCTGGGTTGTTCCGGTCTGCTGAGCAGATCCCTGAATTTCTAGAAAAATTAGAAACACAGAATCCATGTCATTACCTTTGCAGGGATCAAAGTAAATGGTGAGGCAAAAAAAATGAATCTGGGAGAAGGAGGTTTTCCAGTTTAAGGAATGGCATTTCCAGATGACAGGGCATGAGGACAACACATTTGATCAGGGGCTGTGCTACTTCTGACTCATCTTTTTCCTTGTCTTATATTGCAGCACTGAAGTTAGGTTCCCATACTTTTATTTTTATTATTATTATTATTATTAGTATTATTATTATTATTATTTTGAGACGATATCTCACTCTGTGGCCCAGGCTGGAGTGCAATGGTGTGATCTCGGCTCACTGAAACCTTTGCCTCCTGGGTTCAAGCGATTCTCCTGCCTCAGCCTCCAGAGTAGCTGGGATTACAGGTGCCCGCCGCCACAACTGGTTAATTTTTGTATTGTTAATAAAGATGGGGTATCACCATGTTGGCCAGGCTGGTCTCGAACTCCTGACCTCAGGTGATCTGCCCGCCTTGGCCTCCCAAAGTGCTGGGATTACAGACGTAAGCCACTGCTCCCGGCCAGGTTCCATAGACTCTTTATCCTCTTATTCTTTGTCTTTTGCAGGAAGGATTTAAAGAGGCTTATAACAATATATGGACTTTAGAAAAAAGCAAATGTTGGTAACTCAATAGTAAAAAATCAAAAATATAAATTATTGATCTTGAAAATGTTTGTGCAATTTTAATTGTGTAAGGACAATATCTGGAAGAGAATAGGTAAGAATGTAAGTAGTGTGTTTGGGTGGTAAAATTAGAGGTGAGTGTTTTTATTTTGTTAATTAAAATATTTTTATAGTTAAATACAAAAGAAAATTAGAGGCTTAGAGTTACTTGCCATATTCTGCTGAATTCATCGTGACAGGCCATCTATGAAAGAGGAAGACACATTCATCTTTTAAAGTGAGAAAAAATTTAAATATCCAAGACTTCTTTGCGCCCTTATAGTAATTTGGGGTTGAAACTTGAAATATAATATTTTTAAAAATCTACTTCCTAATTTTCAGACAAAGGCAGGCTGGGATCCTGCTCCATTTTCACAGGAAGAGTTACTGAAATTCTGAGGCTCCTTCTTATTTGTAATATGAAGATGATAATAAAAGTGACCTCACTGTCAAAAAAAAAATGAAGTAAATGGTGAAATCAGAACATGAGGAAAGGTAGGGAAGACAACACGCAAATAAGAAACATGGCACATTCATTAGAGACGAGCCACAGATTGGGCTCTGAGCTGTCAAAAGATGCTTCAGCCAGGAAAACATACCAGAGACAGGCCAGGAGTGTACATAAGATGAATCCAGACTTGCTTCTTGGGAGACACATTCCTGGAACAAGATCATAGAGAAATTCCTCTTGGAAGTCTGTTGTTAGAGAGAGTAAGGGGCCATCTTATCTTCCAAGGAGTCTGCTTTGCAGTGGAAGAACAGGGCACAAGATCAACAAAGTTAATGATACAATCTTAAAAAAATGCAAAGCAATTTTAAGTTACTGTAACTGTTTTTATGGAGAGGAATGCTTGCGAACAGTAGCACATAGAGCTAAACATTGACTCTATCTTCTTTAGGAAATCAATGTACCCAGTCTTCAGCCTTCTTCTGGAATATAGCCCTTTTGATATGCTCATGGGTACCTGACCTCTGTTCCTGGGTCCTGCTCTGTAAAATGAGTCAAATACCACCCATCACCAACACCATCATCCTCACCAGCATTATAACCATCACCATTACAATCAGAAACACCATCACCACCATCACCATCACAATCAGAAACACCATTGGCATCATTATAACCATCACCATTACAATCAGAAACACCATCACCACCATCACCATCATTATAACCATCACCATCACAATCAGAAACACCATCACCACCATTATAACCATCACCATCACAATCAGAAACACCATTGCCATCATTATAACCATCACCATCACAATCAGAAACACCATCACCACCATTATAGCCATCACCATCACAATCAGAAACACCATTACCATCATTATAACCATCACAGTCACAATCAGAAACACCATCATCACCATCACCATCATTATAAACATCACCATCACAATCAGAAACACCATCACCACATCACAATTATCACAAGTATTACCAACACAGTCAGAAATACACCACCATCAAAAATGCCACCAGAAACACTATCACCAACAGCAAGACCATCACCGTAATCATCACCAACACCATCAGAAACACCACCAACACCATCACCACTGTGACCAATACAACCATGAACATCCACACCATCATGATCAACATCATCACCAACACCATCAAAAATGTCAGAAACACCATTACTAACAGTAAAATGATCTTTACCATCATCAACACAATCAGAAACACCATTGTCATCATCACCACCAACACCATTATTATTGTATTAGTCCATTTCTACATTGCTATAAAGAAATACCTAAGACTGGATAATTTATAAAGGAAATAGGATTAATTGATTCACTGTTCCACAAGGCTAAGGAGACCTCAGGAAACTTACAGTCATAGCAGAAAGCAAAGGAGAAGCAAGCGTCTTCTTCACAAGGTGACAGGAGAGAGAAGAGCAAAGGAGGAACTTTCAGACACTTAATAAAACCATCAGATCTCATGAAACTTACTCACTGTCTCAAGAACAGCATGGGGAAAACTGCCCCCGTGATCCAATCACCTTCCTCCCTCAACACATGGGGATTACAGGTCCCTCCCTAGACATGTGGGGATTACAATTTGAAATGAGATTTGGGTGGGGACACAGAACCAAACCATATCCATCATCAACACCAATAACATCACCAATACCAACACCATCATAAACCCCACTAGAAACACCATCGCCAACAGTGAAATCATCACCATCATCATCACCAACACCATCAGAAAAGCACTATCAAAAACAGTGGACCCATCACCAACACCATTATGGTATCATCACCATCACCAGTACCATCACCAGTGGCATTATTATCACCATCATCAACACCATCATCATCGTCTCCATCATCATCACCAACACCATCACCACCAACACCATCACCATCACCACCCCCGTATAACCACCCTCAGCAACACCATCACCAACACCAACACTATTCATGGCACTTAAGTGGGGACTAAACATCTCAAAAATCAAACCAGTGAAGAGTCAGACATTAGTTTATTTTGTTATAATATTCTAGAAAATAAAGTCTCCTAAATTACCCAATACTGTATATGAAGACAACCATAAGAAGTTTTCTATATTTAGGAAATCTTCACCACCAAGGAAATTAGTAATGGCAATTTATTCAAAAGTAAGGTTGTCAAGATAAAGGTTTAATGTTAGCGGAAAGAGATATTGAGCCAAGGAGCAAGGTGAAAATGAGGATTCTGTGTCAGAGGATGAGAAAGAGCCCATGAAAAGCCAACAAGAGTGGCACCAACAGATAGACAGGATTGGGCCACACAGATGAAGCTGTCTCCTAAGTCACCCGTTCACCTTGTTATTGGCAAAGCCAGGTCTTCCCGCATCTTCCTTTGCACAAGAATGAGTTAAGAGAGAACAAACAGTATAAGGCCTAAAAAAAAAAAGAACAAAAAATATGGGTTTGTTGCATGTCAGGGCTTGAGGGCAGAGCAAGGTCTCACCCCTGGGAGCGATGTTCAGTGGAACCCAAGAGAGGCACCGAAGGCCCCTCAGTAGAAGGTCACAAGGACATGACCTCATGAAGGAGGAGCAGATCATCAGAAGGGAAAAGGGGGGATCAAGAAGCAACGATGGAACATGAGAGTTAAAATAATCATGTAGAATGGACTGAAAGAACCCATTTTCTGGAAACATACCTGAACTTGAAAACAGACCACTGCATAACTGGACAGAGAATTGAATGTGGGGCCCAAACAAACAATATAAAGACAGAAGAGTTGACATGTATTTGGAGCCATAAATAACATAATTGCTGCTGCTGAATCATGAAGCCAGTCACTGGGTGATAAGCTTGACAGGCAGAGGAAGAGGACGAAGAGATGAAGGGTGGGCAAAATGGCTCTGCAGTAAATGACAGGAAGCAGAGGGAATACATGAACAAATAGCTTCCTAGAGTCGATTCCATAATGAATAGGGAAAAAGCAAATCTCACAGGGTACGCAAGTTCCATGCCCACAATGTGTCAGGCAAGATCATTCTGGCAACATTTTTAAACTAATGAATGAAAAATCATATTTAAACAAAAATTCCTGCAAGTATGCAGGTGGTTGGCATAGGGTAGAGGGCAGGATAGAAAGTGTAGAAACTGAATATTAATTTCATTCATGTACAAAGAAACACACAACACCAGTTGCTGTGGATGAAGGGCAATGATGCTGAGTGTTTGGTCAAAGTGACTATCTTCATGGTGAAGATGGCAGAGAGATGACCCCAGGGATGCAAGACATCTAAAAATATGCCAGACACTCTTTCTAAAACAGAATACTCGGGCTCGTTGTAACTGAAAAACTGACCGAAGGGAAAGAACTCTGCGTAGGAGGGCGGAGGACAGACCCTCAAGGAGGAAATGCTCCCTGTCTGCAGGAATCCAGCCACCAATACTCAGTTGAGTGAAAAGAAAACCATGTGAGCAGCTGTAGAGATCAGGGTTGTTTTTGTAAGCTCCTTTCCGTTGTTTTATGTTAGGAAGTTCAGTTTACCCAGCCAGCCTCACCTACATCATAGGACAAGTCCATTTTTCAATCCTATCTCCAAAGAGCAAGGTTTTTTTAAGTTGTTAGCAATGTGCAACTATGTTTGAAGGAAAACGTCAAATGCGATTACAGTAGCACCGAAACTGACCTATTTTAAAGGTGATTTCATTTCAGAATGATCTATTGTTTCCCAAATTATTAGTATCTTAGCAAGAAATGTTGAAATAATAAACACTTCGGAAGTGACATTTAAAAAAGGCAAAAGAGAAACCATAATTTTGGCCCAAATTGCTAGACCAGGGGTTTACCTCAGCGATGATAACATCTGTGGGCTGAGAACAAGGGCAAAAATAAACATGAAGAATCTCACAGAGCACCACAAGATCACGGTGAAATCATGAAGGGAAAGCTCGCTCTCCAAGTAGAAGACGCATGATGAGTTCAACAAGTTCAAATCATTTAACGATGACTCAACTCAGAGTTGCTGGAAGATCAAGGGCACCTCCTGCTGTTTATTCAAGTAGAATCTGACTTCAGGGTGTGCTGTCTTTGCCAGGGGCATGCTGGGGGAAGGCAGTGTCTTCCTCCCCTCCGAAGACAGTCCCAACCTTGGAAGGGGTGTGTGGTGGGGGCGGGGGACTTGTATCTGTTCCTGTAACTCTGACTTTTCCCCCTGGCCTGTCAGATTCAGGGGAGGGATAACAGGTACCCCACCCCCAGCAAAATGCCTTCCATATGAAGCCATCACCAGGGGACCCTGACAGCACCCTATTAGTTGTTGTTTACACACAATAACTTTCCTGAATTACCCACAGTGTGCCTGTGCCAGGTTTTCAGGCCATAGAGTATCTCACTTTTATATTCACCTCATTCTTGTCCAGTATGTAAGAAGATACTGTCAGTAGGCCGGGCGCGGTGGCTCACGCCTGTAGTCCCAGCTACTCGGGAAGCTGCGGCAGGAGAATGGCGTGAACCTGGGAGGCAGAGGTTGCAGTGAGCTGAGATCATGCCACTGCCCTCCAGCCTGGGCAACAGAGTGAGACTCTGTCAAAAAAAAAAAGAAGAAGAAGAAGAAGATACAGTCAGTAAAATGTCCCAAAGAGTCACCAGAACCTTTGAAGAAAGGTGGAAATGATGAGGTGGGCAATGCTCAGATGTCCCATGTCTCCATTTCTTGCTGACTTTTGGCCTCCACCATGGCCTGCAGACCAGCACACCTGCACCTTGTAAGCTCTGAGTGATATCTCCATACATTAATCCATTTGCCAGGCACCCAGCTGCACTCTTCCAAATACTCAGCCCATGGGAAATCCTTCCTCCGGCGTCTGCACCACTCTCCCAGGAGCCTGAGGTCCACATGCACCAAAAACCTGGAAACATGGCAGCCACTCTTCCCTTCCCTTGCTACTGAAGAGCTGCATGATTATCCTTCAGTATCTCAAGTCTATGTGTCCCAGTCATTTACAGAGACTTCAACACAAAAGATGACTTAGTGCTATTTTTTCATAACACAGTGACTGATCAAATTCCAACACAACTGAGTCCCTTCTGTCCCTGCCTGTGTTTTTTTTTATTTTTTTATTTTTATTTATTTTTTTTTGAGACGGAGTTTGGCTCTGTCGCCCAGGCTGGAGTGCGGTGGCCGGATCTCAGCTCACTGCAAGCTCCGCCTCCCGGGTTTACGCCATTCTCCTGCCTCAGCCTCCCGAGTAGCTGGGACTACAGGCGCCGCCACCTCGCCCGGCTAGTTTTTTGTATTTTTTAGTAGAGACGGGGTTTCACCGTGTTAGCCAGGATGGTCTCGATCTCCTGACCTTGTGATCCGCCCGTCTCGGCCTCCCAAAGTGCTGGGATTACAGGCTTGAGCCACTGTGCCCGGCCCTGCCTGTGTTAATCTATTCTCGTGCTACTAATAAAGACATGCCTGAGACTGGGTAATTTATAAAGAAAAAGAGGTTTAATTGAATCACACAGTTCCACACGGCTGGGGAGGCCTCACAATCTCGGTGGAAGGTGAGGGAGGAGCAAAGGCACATCTTACACAGCAGCAGGCTGTAGAGTGTGTGCAGGGAAACGGCCCTTTATAAAACCATCAGATCAGGTGAGATTTAGTCACTATCATGGGAACAGCATGGGAAAGACCAGCCCCCATGATTCAATTATCTCCCACCAGGTCCCTCCCAGGACACACTGGGATTATATGAGCTACAATTCGAGATGAGATTTGGGTAGGGACACAGGCAAACCATATCACTGCCTTCTTGATTGATACTAAAATGGCCCGAACAAGCTGGGTCATCGTCTTGCCCTGACTAAAAGGCTTTGCCAGGCTCCTGAGGAGTGATTCTGGGATCCTAGACACTAGTGAGACTCCGACCCTCTTCTAGTGAGCAAAGGCATCTCCCTGAGTTTCTACAGCTCTTCGTCTTTATTGGGTCACAAGAGATAGGAGGAGGAGGTAATGATTGGTCAGCTACTTACTTGACCACAGGTTCTCATTGTTACTAACAGGCTTCAATTAAGCCTAATTATAAGAAACACTTGCGCCTGGGTCTTGACTGCCCTAAGCAGTCCTGGGTGGCAGACGCAGTTTGTCACTTTGCCAGCATTCTGCATTTATGAGAACAGTTTGCCGTTTACCCATATAGCCTCCAGTGGTATACTGAGTTGATCACGACCCTCAATCTTTTGGCCTCCAACATGACCCCTTCTACATGTGCAGTTTGCCTAATGGAGAGGACTGTGCCACTCTCGGATATCTTCTACCCTCTCATTCCAGCACACAGGAATGCTGGAACCTGGGCATTGCCATACAACTTGCTAATCAAATGAGAGTAAAAGTGAGGGTGTCACCTCTAGCAGGAGCTTTCAGAGCTCCTTTCAGAGCCACTCCATTCTCCTTCCCTTACCCTGTAATCATGGGAACATGGGTTGAGATGGGTCAACAGATAAGTGACCACAAGGGACAAAGTCTCCCATGCTAACCCATATGGATGGACCTGCAGCACAAGTGAGAATCAACCATGGTTGTTGATGCTCTCAGCAAATCCAAGCCTGCCTTACTGACACACAGCTCGCTGGCATGTGCTCTGCATAGACCACACTTAACACCTTGACTCCATTGCCAGTAAAAACCAGTAAGCTTATCTCTGTGGATCGCTTATACTTTTAGCACAGTTTCAGAATTTCAGCAAAGTAATAGGTGAAAATGCGGGAAGTTGGTTATTGGCTCATAGAGAAAACAAATTGATGAAATAATTTCAGTGATTTGCTAAATGTGGTTTCTGTCGAAGGCAGCAAGTTAAGTCAGACGTCTGAGTTGCTCAGGCAGGAACTATTCTTTGGGTCAGTGGTCTCTTTATGTCCCCATCTTACGGAAGTCATATATTAGAATATGACTTTCCCTTCTTTGGCCTTTTTCTCTGGAAGGAGTGGTGTGAGGTCTCCCTGTACTTGGGATCATCTCAGGTTCAGCGCCTCTTACCCTTAGGGCTGGAGGGAGCCTTAAGCATCTTTGGGCCTGAAGGGGGCCTGGGGAAAATTTCTGCTTCCTTTAAATCTCTTTGCCTTCAATCTTACTTCAGGCCATTCTGTCGCGCATTTACTAAGCCCATTTGCTCTCCCCCTATTAAGCCTATGCAGAGAGAACAGCTTGAGAGCTGCAGGGAGCCCTTGCCTTGACTTTTTTTCTGCCCCATTATTATTAGGTCCTGTTATTCTAGTTACCACCACAGCCTAAAAATTAAGCATCCCCTCTCTGGAAGGGGTTGCTGTGGTTCACCTAATCAAGCCAGAGCCCCACATGGGATTCACATCAAGAAGAGGTAGAGTCATGAGTCCTCCTAGAGCCAATGTTAGTTACTTTGAAATCACAGCCTAATGACTATGGGTTGCAATGGGATCTTCTTCCTCTAAATACTCATCTTCCCTTTCCTACTTCTCCTCTTTCTCTCTTCCTGCATACACACCCCCATCTATGCCTCTCTGATGACTCAAACCATACAAATGGTTCTTCCCATGCTGAGCAGTCTCTGGGCAGTCTAGGTTCTATCTGCTGAGGTTGCATCTGATAGACTCTCATAACATCTACACTGTGATTGACAAGCATCAATCCCTGTGATTGGCACACTGTGATTGACACGCATCTGTTTGGTTCCCACAACATCTAGCACTGTGATTGATACACCACAGACATCCAACAAAATGCATTCACCTGAATGTGTGAGCTGAAGTTAATTAAATTCCTGGAAGCTACTTTGCAGAGAAAGTTTATTAATTCATAATTGATATCACTTCTGGTCATTTGCATTTCATTTGATGTACCATTATTAATGAAAGACTGATTGAATGAGCATAATGTGATTGAAATCTGAATTAATATATTGTAATAATTTATTGTTTCCCTAATTCCAAGTCAACAGGAGTGGAATGGACCTACATTCTTAGACCAGTGACATTCAAAATGAAAAACCCATTTCATCTTTATATCCATTTTAGTCTCTTGGTGAAAACTTGATCGTCTGACTACAATAACTTTCCTTGGTGGTGACAAATAGGTTAATTTTCTGGCTCTAGTCAAGGAAGCCGTGTTTTTCTAAGTCCGCATGCTTGTCCTTGGATATTATGAATGACCGTACACGCACTGCAATGGGCTAATTCGGTCTTAAGACTCTATTCCAAGCGTGAAGTCTCTCATGGTTCACAACAGCAGCAAAATCTTTAACTGAATTATGCTTTCAATCTGGCCACCGCAGCTGCCCTATACATTTCTCCTGTGTAAATAGCATTAAGTGTATAATGTATGGGCTCACTACTATTTGCGGCTGCTGTACAATAAAACATCCACTTTGTTTTTTATTGTAAACAGATGGAAGCCACACAAAATGAAATTAGAATAATAATTCTAAGTGAATCAAGTTTAATTATAATTTTCCTAATACATTGAATGTTAGAAAATCCATATTAATGTATTGAGTCTCATGGACTAAAGTTTGTACATGGACAGCATTTTAGTCAAATGCACTTCAAGCTGTAAATTATCTGATTTGAGCATTTTCACATGTCATCAACTAATTTAATTCAACTAACACATGCATTAAGTTTGTGCAAAGCTTAGTATGAGACATTGCCTTAGGCGTAGTGAAAAATGAAAAATTAAACTTTCAAGCACCTTTACAAGGAGAAGGCTGGTATAGTTTCTCAAATACATACATTTAAGACCTTGTCCAGTACGTTTATGTTAAAAAAAAAAAAACTTGCAACAATTGTTTTAACACTGAACCACCACCCAATCACTCAGCATGTGAGTTTGGCAACATGATGCGAAATCACAAATCAGACTATTGATGACTTTTATCGAATAATTTAAACAGATTGGTTTTACCCTTTGACCAAAACGGTGACTAGAGGTGATGAATATGTTAATTAGCTTTATTCTGGCAATTATTTCATAATGTATATGTATACCAGAACATCACAATGTACATCTTAAATATACACAATTTTTTTGTCAGGTAAACCTCAATAAAGCTGGGAAGATGATAGATAGATAGATAGATAGATAGATAGATAGATAGATAGATAATAGGATGGATAAATGGATGAAGAGATGGATAGATATACAGATGGATGGATGAATAGATGCATGGGTGGGTGGTTGGGTGGATGGATGGATGGATGGATGGATGGATAAATGGATGGATGGATGGATGGATGATGGATGAATGGATGGATGGATGGATGGATGGATGGACAGATGGACAAACAGGTGGACAGATGGATGAATGGGTGGATGGACAGATATTTGCTTTAGGTCAACACAAAGACTATACCAGACTATATTCACAAGGTGTTCATAGTCACAGAAATCTGAACTGCACACCACAGAGAGCACATGGAACTTGGAAGTATACAAAAGAAAGTCAAAAACATAATGAATGGGTGGCTTACGCCTGTAATCCTAGCAATTTGGGAGGTCAAGGTGGGCAGATCACATGAGTTCAGTAGTTTGAGACCATACTGGGCAAAATGGTGAAACCCCATCTCTACCAAAAATACAAAAAAAAAAAAAAAAAAAATTAGCTGGGTGTCATTGTGCGTGCTAGTAGTCCCAGCTACTCGGGGAACTGAGGTGGATCACTTGAACCCAGGAGGTGGAGGTTGCAGGGAGCCAATATTGCACCACTGCACTCCAGCCTGGGTGACAGAATGAGATCCTGTCTCAAAAAAATAAAAATTAAAAATTAAAAGAGTTTATTATTAAGCTACTGTCATCTATCACAGCAATAGTCAAAATTCTTGGTAAAAATTTAGATGCCTCATGATATTTTTATTATTACCTATATGAATAGAAAGAAACTCTGTAGTTTGAAAGAATTATTGTCACCGATTATCTTTAAAGCCAGTCAGAGCCACACTCCAACAGAACCCCTTCCTTGCTCGGGGTGGTGTGTGCTGTTGTGGGCGCTCCCTCCGGTGGCCTCTGCTGCACGCGGGGATCACGCCAGGGGTGCCTCAGCTTGCTCACACGTCTGGGTGGGCATTGCAACAGCGGGTCTTCTGTAAAATGCTGCCTCTGTGTTATCCCAGGAACCCATGGACTCCAAGGACACTGCCTTGTCAATCCTATCATTTCGTATTTTTTTGATAAAATGTTATTTTTGATCCTCTTGATAATGAGGAAAATTGGTAGAGCATACACCAGATGGTTAACAAAGGCTAACTATTGATGAGCTTATGTTAACTGTGTAAGGGCTGTTCTTTCATAGTTATTTGTTTACTTTGGAATATTCAAATATATTCAAATATACACACAGTACTTTGAATATATATACAGTACACATTTTCGATACATTAAAGCAGGGGTGTCCAACCTTTTGACTTCCCTGGGCCACACTGGAAAAAAGAGGTATTGTCTTGGGCCACAGATAAAACACACTAACACTAAGGATAGCGGATGAGCTAAGAAAAGGTCCATGCAGACTTTTCAAGATATCCGCCACCACAGATAAGCCGAAAAGTCCTCACATTCAAAGGACTTGACTTTGACGTGACTGTGTTATAAGATATTTGGGGAAGATTGCATCTTGTGCTCATTCATGCTTAGCAGTTTCTGGTGAATCCCTCCAGATAATCTGGCTTGTCTGTATGCATTTATTTATTTATTCATGTAGAGACAGAGCCTCACTCTGTTGCCCAGGCTGGAGTGCAATGGCTCACTGCAACCTCTGCCTCCCAGGTTTAAGCAATTCTCCCTCCCTCAGTCTCCCCAGTAGCTGGAATTACAGGCGCCCACCACCACGCTCCCCAGTAGCTGGAATTACAGGCGCCCGCCACCACGCTCCCCAGTAGCTGGAATTACAGGCACCCGCCACCATGCTCCCCAGTAGCTGGGATTACAGGTGCCTGCCACCACGCCCAGCTAATTTTTGTATTTTTAGTAGAGATAGGGTTTCACCATGTTGGCCAGGCTGGTCTGGAACTCCTGACCTCAAGTGATCTGCCTGCCTCGGCCTCCCAAAGTGCTGGGATTACAGACGTGAGCCACCACGCCCAGCCTTATCTGCGTTTATAATTTTTATTTTTTACTCAGTGCTGTTGGACTGTTTTGGGCCTTGCCTCCATCATAGGTTATGCTTTCTGGAATTTTTAATTTATTTTATTTTATTGATTTACTGTTTTTTTGAGACAGAGTCTCTCTGTGTCACCCAGGCTGGAGTGCAGTGGCTCATTCTCAGCTCACTGCAACCTCCACCTTCCAGGCTCAAGTGATCCTCCCACCTCAGCCAACCCACCCCACCCCTGCCCTGAACAGCTGGGACTATAAGTGCGCGCCACCACACCCGGCTAATTTTTGTATTTTTAGTGGAGATTGGGTTTTGCCATGTTGACCAGACTTGTCTTGAACTCCTGACCTCAAGTGATCTGCCAGCCTTGGCCTCCCAAAGTTCTGGGATTACTGGCGTGAGCCACTGTGCCTGGTCATTTTTTTTTTTTTTAATTTTTAATTGTGATAAAATACACATAACATAAAATTTACAATCTCAACCATTTTTAAGTGTACAGTTCTGTGGCATTAAATATACTGTGTACGACCATCACCACCATAGAACTCCAGAACTATTTCCTCTTCCCAAACTCAAGCTCTGCCCCCATGAAACACTAACTTCCCATTCCCGTTTCCGCTAGCCCCTGGCACGCACCTGACCCTATGATGTTGACTACTCTGGGGACCTCGATTTAGCAGAATCATTCAATACTTGTCTTTTAGTGGCAGGCTTATTTCACTAAGCACAGTGTCCCAAGGTTCATCCATGCTGTAGCATCCATCAGAATTTTCATCCTTTTTAAGGTCCACTAATATTCCATTGTATGGATAGACCACATTTTGTTTATCAGTGGACACCCTTGGGTTGCCGCCAAGTCTTAGCTATTGTGAATAATGCTGCTAGGAACGTGGGAATTCAAATCTCTCTAGGAAGTCCCACTTTCAACTCTTTTGAGTCTATTCCCTTGACTGGAAGTGCTGGGTATGTAGTAGTTCTGTCTTAATTTTGCCTTCTGTTTTTATAATGCTGCATCTTTTCTTTCTTCTTCTTAAATTTGTTATCATACAGTCTATGAGTGTGATCTATATTTCACGTGTGTTTTTCTTTTATGCTCACTGGAAATTTTTATATTTTGTTTTTAGTTCTTTTACTGGACATTTTAAAAACTAATGTCACAAAACAAAGTTCAACCCCTCTCTATTTAGACAGTGCCTGTAGACTACCGATTATAGGTCTTTATGAAATTAATGTATTTCTAACTTCTCATGTCTCTTTTTGTACCCCCAATAATTTTAGTTTATTATTTTATTATTCTGAATTCTCATACTTTATACTTTTAAATATGTGTGATTTGTCAGTTTTATACATTATTATTATTATTATTATTATTATTATTGAGACGGAGTCTCACTCTGTCACCCAGACTTGAGTGCAATGGTGCAATCTCAGCTCACTGCAACTTCCGCCTTCCAGGTTCAAGCAATTCTCCTGCCTCAGCCTCCTGAGTAGCTGTGGCTACAGGTGCCCGCCACCACACCCAGCTAATTTTTATATTTTTAGTAGAGACAGGGTTTCGCCATCTTGGCCAGGATGGTCTCGATCTCTTGACCCCATGATCTGCCCACCTCAGTCTCACAAAGTGCTGGGATTACAGGCGTGAAACACTGCGCCCGGCCTATACATTATTTTTAAACTTCAGACTAAACAAGAAGAGGAACACCGCATATTTATATCACGTCCAACCATGCCTCCCTCCCTCTGGCTTCCATTTCTGAGTTATTCCATAGCGTCTTATTTATAACATTTGTCATTATATCCTCGCATGTACCATAATCCTCATAGGAGCTTTAGTCTTATTCCTACATTGAATGGCTTCAGTGCTCATGGCTCACTTTTTATCTGTGTCTCCATCTGTTTGTGGAGACATTCAAGTTTGTTCTAGAGTCATCTTCTAGAAATTTCTTTAGGATGGGTTCAGCCCTGCATCCCATGGGTCTCACATGCTTTAAGAGACTTTACTCTTATAGTATTTTTAGTAGAGCCCATGCTTTTTTCATTTCTCATTAAATCATCTTAATAAATTAAGTCTTCTGGATCAGCTATTTTACCCAAGGTACAAATTGGAGAGAGACTAGGTCAGAATTTCCCCAGCTCAAAATGAAGCTCCTTGTGACTCAGAGCCTGTGTGCATGGGTGTATACATGCAAGTGTGTGTATGGGTGTGAATGCATGTGTGTACATGTGTGTGTACATGCATCTGTGTACACGTGTGTGTGTACATGCATGTTTGTATGCATTCGTTGTCATTATTTCTCCCCAGCTAACAGAACATGCGGCTGTGGCTGCTTGAACCCCAGTCTCTCTCCCACCTTGCTTCCCTGGCAGCCACCTTCTGCAGGAGTCGCTCGCTAAAGTCACCTCTCAAGGCCTCTGCACAACACCTGACACCTGGTAAATACTCGAAACGTGCAGGGTTTCCTTTCCTCTGTACAGTGTCTCCTGTCCTTCAGTGATACCCTGGGTCATTTCTACTGCAGCCTTGCATCAGACCCCCTGCTCCAAACAAGACACGTGGATTCCGCCTGAGGCTGCAGCATCGCTTCAGGAGTCTTGGCGAGTTGGGCGCTGTGTCTGGGAGCTGCTCTGCTCTCCAAGCCGCCCCATGCCCCAGTTGGATCTTCCCTCATTCCACGCCCTTTCATGCGCGCTGTAGAATCCATGGTGACGCTGCGAGCTCCATGGAAGCTTGAGTTTGCTTTCTGGCTTTTGTTCTTATTCTCCGGGGACAGCTTTAGAAAGAAGAAAATAGAGACGGCTTTACCCTGCTGTCTTAAAATAGAGACAGAAAGTAGAAGGGTTGTTGCCAGGGGCTGAGGGGAGGGGAGCAGGAATGAGTGTTGAATGGGGCAGAGCTTCAGTCTGGGGCGATGAAAAGGCTCTGGAGGTGGATGGTGGTGACGGTTACACGGCAGGGTTCTAATGCCACAGAGTTGCACACTTAAAAATGGTAAATTTGGGCCGGGCGCGGTGGCTCAAGCCTGTAATCCCAGCACTTTGGGAGGCCGAGACGGGTGGATCACGAGGTCAGGAGATCGAGACCATCCTGGCTAACATGGTGAAACCCCGTCTCTACTAAAAAATACAAAAAACTAGCCGGGTGAGGTGGCGGGCGCCTGTAGTCCCAGCTACTCGGGAGGCTGAGGCAGGAGAATGGCGTGAACCCGGGAGGTGGAGCTTGCAGTGAGCCGAGATCTGGCCACTGCACTCCAGCCTGGGTGACAGAGCAAGACTCCGTCTCAAAAAAAAAAAAAAAAAAAAAATGGTAAATTTGGCCAGATGTGGTGGCTCATTCCCATAATCCTAGAGCTTTGGGAGGCCAAGGTAGAAGGATCACTTGAGGCCAGAAGTTTGAGACCAGCCTAGGTGACAGAGACACACCCTGTTTCTACAAAAAATTTTAATTAAAATTAATGGTAAATGTTATATGTATTTTCCTACAATTAAAAATAAGCAAAAATAGATTTAAAAAGATAGATGAGAGCTGAATAACTCCATGATTGACTGCTTGTATTTTGATGGTGTCAATTGATTGATTGACACAGCCCCAGGACTCAAGGCCCTCAAACCAGGAAGCTGAATCCCAGGAAGCAGCTCTTGCTGCGGTGCCGACTCCGTGGCTCTGAGAAGCCCCTTGTCCTTTGAGAACCTCAATATTTATGTCGCTAAAGCAGAGGATGATTCACAGTCTCTAGGTTCTGTAGCATCTAGGCTTTTGTAATCTTGCTTAATCTTGCACCCTTAAAATGGCCATAAATAAAACCAAGTCCCTATCCCAAAACCGAGGACTTTCCACACAAAGCTCCCCTGCAAGCATGGAAATCTTTGTGTATAAGACACAACCCGAGGTGAGAGGCAGCGGAGCTGTGGAAATGCAGGTGGGGGTTGCCAGGGTCGCCCTGTGGTCATGAAGCAGGGGCCAGGATCATGCGGCCCGTTCCCAGCAGGCCTTAACCTCCAGTGGCCTGTGCTATCTCAGGAGAAGAGTAGCTTGATTTTCAAAAGAATCCAGCCCTTGGCTTTGCTATGAAGACAGCCAGACCAGGGCTTGGAAAGACGGAGTGTGACAGTGCACCAGGAGCCCATAAACCTGTCAGGAGACTCGGCCTCGGCCTGCTTTACCATGTGGGAGCTCATGGCGGACAGCGGGATGAAGAATGAGTCTGGGAGTCGGTCTGAAAAAGACCAAGCTTGTACTCATTTACATCACTTTTGGCCTCAGCACTTGGCTGTGACATGAGGTTTTATTTCTGCTCCATGAACCCCTCCTCAAAAGGCTTTTCTGTCTGATCACAAACATATTTTGGAAAAGAAAAGGAGGAAAAGAGGGAGGTTAGGTGTCCCACTTCGGTCTGGCCCAGCTTTAGATGGTCATGACTCATTGAAAGTGACTAGTTCATCATCTGGAGGGTGAAGATAATAAAAAATACAGTGCTGACACCGTGTCCCTTGGACGCTGACTCCGGCCCCATGTGTGAACCCCAGGGCACTTGGGCAGGAGCTCTGGAGCTGGGCTTTGAGGAACGAAAGAGGCTCCTCATTAGAAAATGACCTGCCTCCATCCCGTGCACATGGCACCCCCCAACCACTCAGAATCTCGGCTCCTGACGCAGAGGTATGGGGCCTGGGGCCACGATCCCCTCTGCCTCCAACAAACAAAGTGGGCTTGAAGGATCTCGATATCACAGCCTCAGTTTGCTCAGGCACAAAACTGAATCACTCGTCACTGTTCTGTGCCACGCATTGCATTTTATAAGAGTTCAACGCAATCATACACAAGAGAACCAAGGAAAATCATAGCTCCCGTATTCTGCAAGGGACTCGAAGGGCTGTCCAACCATTCATTTAAAGCATTTTTGTCACCTAGGAGGCACGTTCCAGTGGAATTCCCCTCCTATGACGCCGTGGAGTAGGTGAAGTCACAGCAATGGTCCAGGGGTATGAGGCCGTGTCTAGGGGAGCCTGACCCACTCCTACCTATCAGAGTCACACCCACCTGAAACAGGAGGCCGCGCATCCCACAACGGTCTGTCAAAGGTCTGTGTGCTCCCATCAGAGTCACACACACCCGAAACAAGGGGCCGTGCATCCCACAACAGTCTGTGTGCTCCTGTCAGAGTCACACCCACCTGAAACAAGAGGCCGTGCATCCCACAACAGTCTGTGTGCTCCCATCAGAGTCACACCCACTCGAAACAAGAGGCCGTGCATCCCACAATGGTCTGTGTGCTCCCATCAGAGTCACACCCACCTGAAACAGGAGGCCGTGCATCCCACAACAGTCTGTGTGCTCCCGTCAGAGTCACATTCACCCGAAACAAGAGGCCATGTGTCCCACAACGGTCTGTGTGCTCCCGTCACAGTCACACCCACCCGAAACAGGAGGCCGCGCATCCCACAACAGTCTGTGTGCTCCCATCAGAGTCACACCCACCTGAAACAAGAGGCCGTGCATCCCACAGTGGTCTGTGTGGCAGCAGCACCCGGGCTCCTCTTGCACTGCTCTGGGCCACCTTCGGATTTGGCTTGCACAGACCCCCGTCCTCCCAAATCCTATCTGTGGAGAGCGCAGCCCCCCTTCTAAATAAAGATGGAAAGGTGTGGCTTGCGAAACGAACTTGCTTCTGTCAGTGTTGAGACACGGCACCAGATGGAAACTCTACACGTATCATCTTCTTTCTTTCATCTTGGCCTTCATACAGTCTCTGGCTAAGGGCAGACTCGGACATGGCCCTGCAGAGCAGGGACTGGATCTGTGGGTCCACCTCGGTGCATGGAATTATTCCTGGCACCCAGCATGGATGGATCCTGCCAGGGAAAAAGGAAGGAAAGAGCACACACCTAGTCACTGCTACAATACAGCTTCTCAGGAGAGCAGCCACAAATTTTACCCAAAGCCTAAGGAAAAACAGTGGTTAATGGGAAGTAACACGGAGCACATACAACACTCTGTTCTGGGCAAAGCTAAAAGGAAACTGCATGGTTAGCTTTCTTCTTAGCTTCAGAGAGCTGAGTTCCTACAAGTCTTCCCCTTGATACGCAACCCACAGTGGGCACTAGAGGGCACAGCGGTGTCACTGGTCCCTGTGCCTTTCTGGACTTTTCAGAGTGACATAAACTGCAGTGCTGGAGGAAGGGGCCCCGAACGTGGACCCAGATCCAGGATTCCTCTAGGAGCTGTCAAGACCTGCAAAGATTTTACTCTCCTGCAAGGTAACTCCTGAGCCTGCCCGTTTCACAAAAGCTGGCAGAAGACATGAGACACCTGAGTCAGAGAACAACAATGTTATTACTCACGAAAACGTCCACAGTCAGAGTGTCCAAGTTTTGCAATACGGGTTTGTCAAGCCCCACGTGGAGACGCAGACGACCAGGTGATGTGGACGTGCAGTGGGTTGTGCTACAGGAGAGAAGCAGCGACCCTGAGCCTAGGGAAGCTGGACCTTTTATACCAGCAGGAGGCACGGCTCCCCTTTCCTCCTAGGGACGTACTACCTCCACCTTCGAAGACTGTTCACTGCACAAACATCCTGGAAACGACAAGGACTTCGTTCAGACAAGGCCTCAACAAAGACTGGCAGGAGACATGAGACCCCTCCGCCCGGGAGACGTGCAAAACACAAGAGACGCAGGAGGCACTGTCTTCAGATGGTGACTGTGCTTGGAAGCAAAGGCCTTGGGCTGGTGACCCACTACTGCACTTTATAGGAGCAGCTGAAGGGCTCAGGCATCAGGAGCCCAAAAGAAGCCCAACCCACATGCACGCAGTCACTCCCATTCCCTAAATTTTGCTTGAGTGCCAGGCTGTGTGCCAGGCCGCGTGCCAGCCCTGGCTCTACTCAAGTTGGAGTCTTCACCTTACACTTTTGATGACAGCCTTCACAGCCATCTTTCCTCTTTTCTCTAATCCTCTAAAAACACTCTTAATATTTATGCCATGGGTCTCTTTAATAGCAAGGTGAAGCCAAAAGACCCTTTCTCAGGATAATATATTTTTTTTAACTATTAAAATACCTAAGAAAATAAAACACAGGCTGGGCACAGTGACTCACACCTGTAATCACAGCACTTTGGGAGGCCGAGGCGGGTGGGTCACCTGAGGTCAGGAGTTCCAGACCAGCCTGACCAACATGGCGAAACCCTGTCTCTACTAAAAATACAAAGTTTGCTGGGCACGGTGGTGAGCACCTGTAATCCCAGCTACTTGGGAGGCTGAGACAGGAGAATCACTTGAACCCGGGAGGTAGAGGTTCCAGTGGGCCGAGATCACGCCATTGCAATCCAGTCTGGGCAACAAGAGTGAAAGAAACTCTGTCTCAAAAAAAAAAAAAGAAAAGAAAAGAATAAATAAAAAAGAAAAGAAAGCACCTAAATTAAATAAAATACCTCAGAAAATAAGAAAGAAGGAAAATCAGAAAATAAATTATTATTACCGTCATTAAAAACCAGTTGTCCTGTAACTACTATGACTGCAAAGTAGCGAGGAGCATAAATGATATTCCGAGCCCTGCTCCACAGGGGTAACTCCCACTCCAAACCGGCCTGCACATTTTGGAATAATGCCAATATTTGGCAAATGTCCCCATTTGGGGTCTAGGGAATAAGACCCCCTGTACATGTAGAATCCCGGAGGGTAGAGACCATCTGGGAGGAAGGCAGAGTTGGACCGGGGCTGTGTCATGCCCTGGGGGCAGCAACAGAGGTGTGTGTGCACCTCGGTGGAGGAGGCAGCACTGGCCCTGCGCAGCCCAGCGCAGCAAGTGAAGACCTCATGGAGAAGAGGATGCCTGGGCAGAGGTCCCAAGGGCACAGAGGATGAGGAGGGCAAACCTGACAGAAGGTGGAGGCCCAAAGAGAGTAGCAGGAGTGGAACGGTGCGATGTGCGCTGGGAGCTACAAGCTGCTTCAAATCTCTCCGTGGGAAGTGGGGGCTGGGAAAGTCGCCAGGTCAGGGCTCAGAGCCTCACAGATCGGGCAACAGCCATTCCAACGAGGACTGCGGCTGCTTTCTAGAATGTGAAATAGCAGCTGCCCTAGGGTCCCTACACTAACCCCACTTGTCCGATCACGCACATGCCTCCCCTGGATCCCCACCTCCCCGAAACTCAGATTTTAAAAGGCTAACTCCCAGTCCATCTGGGGACCCCAGCCCATCTGCTCCAGCCCGTGTCTGCTCCCATTGGTGAGTGTCCACGCTTACGGTGGTCCTTAGTCCTCTGCACGTGGCCTGCATGCCTGGGGCCAGCTCAGCTTGGAAGATGAGGCACAGTCAGCTTTGCACGTTCAGGAAGTCACACCGAGGCCATGGGCTCACTTGGAGCCGCTTCCTTGGTCTTTAATGTGAGTGGAAGGCTCTTAGCTGTGTGGATGGAAAGGCCCCCGCTGATGGGATGTTCGGAAGTGTCCTCTGGTGGCCTTCCCAGGACACTGTAAGTTGCTCTCTGCTGTCAGGTGTTAAGTTTAGCTCAAAACTGCCTCCTTACATAGTTTAAGTTCACCCTACAGGTTTCTCCATGCAACTGTAACCTAACAGAATGTGTAAGAGGCGGTCACCTACTAATCCGATTGTGACTGTACCAATCACAGAGCTTTGGCCAATCCCAGGCGGCCAACCGCTCAATGCATGTTCAAAGAAGACAGAGGCGGAGCTGCAGCCGGTCTGACGGTTTCTGTGCCTTTCTTCTGTTTTCTGTCCCTCACTTTCCCTCTTCTGTCTGTGAACATCATCCACCCACATGGCAGCCCCAGAGTCTCTCAGAAACCATTCGGGATCTAGGGGCTGCCCAATTTGCACATCACTCTTTGTTCTGTTAATGATTAAATTTAATTTTTCTAAAGTTCTTATTTAACAGAAGTCAGACTGGAGAGCCAGCCTGCACACCCAGGGTCTCCAGCATTTTCACAGTTTGCTGCAGGACTGTGGGCAGAGTTCGCCTCCTGACCCTGCCCCTTAGCGAGGCTCAGATGAGCTCTCACGAAGTCGGGGGGGACAGTGACCCTGGCAGTTCCCTTCCGAATGATGGCACATCTGCAGCTGGGGCTCCCCACGATGAACTCCAGCCCTGCTCTCAGATCCCAGCTGCGAGCGTGGTCCGGACTCCGGGTGGGGCTCCCCACGACAAACTCCAGCCCTGCTCTGACATCCCCAGCGGCCAGCTTGGTCTGGACTCCGGGTGCTTCCGATAACTCATTGGGAGCTACTTACCAGCTGGTTGCACCCTGCACGTGGTCAAGGTTCTGGCTTCAAACAGCCTCTTGGCCATTTTTTTTTTTTCTTTGAGATGGAGTCTCACTCTGTCACCCAGGCTGGAGCGCAGTGGCATGATCTCTGCTCACTGCAACCTCCACCTCCCAGGTTCAAGCCATTCTCCTGCCTCAGCCTCCCGAGTAGCTGGGACTACAGGCATGCACCACCATGCCCAGCTAATTTTTGTGTTTTTAGTAGAGACAGGGTTTTGCCATGCTGGCCAGGCTGATCTTGAACTCCTGACCTCAGGTGATCCACCCACCTCGGCCTCCCAAAGTGCTGGGATGCTGGGATTTTTAAGGCAAAAAAAAAAAACGGTGATGTATTGGATTGCAGGCACGAGCCACCACGCCCAGCCTCTAGGCCAATTTTAAATAGAAGATATAGAAGGAAATACCACTGAAGAGAAGGAGCCAGGGAAGAACACCCCAAAGTCCTTGTCCTTCCCAGCATCCTGCAACATGTGAAAATAGACCATCCAAACACTTCATTTTAGTCAACATTAATTGGATATTTCTTCCAGACAGGACTCGGAAGTTTTTAGTTTTAATTTTTCACTTTAGTGTAACTAGATTTGGTGCAGTGCCTGGCATACAGTAGGTACTCAATAAATTATTTAAAATATTTTCAAAAAGTTTTATGCACCTGTTAGTTAATAGGAGAATTCATGTTGGTATAATTATAATTACATATCTTAGTGAAAAAAGCGAAAACTCAGGTGACAAATAAGCAAACCCTGAACGGACTCTAACCAGCAACAAATTGGAAAGCAGGGTTTAGTTAGAGTAAATTTCCTTGTGGACAACAGGCCTGTGAACGAAGGTGTTAAGTGTGCACTTCTGTTTTTAAATGAGCAAAAATGCATACATGGAAACAGGAACAGGAAAACTGATTAAAGGAAAAAAAACTGTTATCGAATTCATAGATTGTATGCAACTACTAAAAGGAAACTACGTATCAGCCTGAAAGTTTGCTTCAAAAATGAAACGTCATCCAGGCGCGGTGGCTCACGCCTGTAATCCCAGCGCTTTGGAAGGCTGAGGTGGACGGATCACCTGAGGTCAAGAGTTCAAGACCAGCCTGGCCAACATGAGGAAATCTCTTCTATTAAAAATACAAAAAATTAGGCCGGGCGCGGTGGCTCAAGCCTGTAATCCCAGCACTTTGGGAGGCCGAGACGGGCGGATCACGAGGTCAGGAGATCGAGACCATCCTGGCTAACACGGTGAAACCCCGTCTCTATTAAGAAATACGAAAAACTAGCCGGGCGAGGTGGCGGGCGCCTGTAGTCCCAGCTACTTGGGAGGCTGAGGCCGGAGAAAGGCGTGAACCCGGGAGGCGGAGCTTGCAGTGAGCTGAGATCCAGCCACTGCACTCCAGCCTGGGCGACAGAGCGAGACTCCGTCTCAAAANGCCACTGCACTCCAGCCTGGGCGACAGAGCGAGACTCCGTCTCAAAAAAAAAAAAAAAAAAAATTAGCTGGGCATGATAGCGGGCACTTGTAATCCCAGCTACTTGGGAGACTGAGGCAGGAGAATTGCTTGAACCCAGGAGGCGTAGGTTGCAGTGAGCTGAGATCGTGCCATTGCACTCCAGCCTGGGCAATAACAGCGAAACTTTGTTGCAAAAAAAAAAGAAAAAAAGAAAGAAGGAAAAAAGAAATGTCTCCTAAAGGAAACAGGACCAGATGTGCTGGACACCTGATCAGGTATGGTAGACACCTAACTCCGTGTGGTAGATACCTGACTAGGTATGGTAAACACCTAACTAGGTATGGTAGACACCTGACCAGGTATGCCATACACCTGACTAGGTATGCTGGACACCTGACTGAGAATGCTTTATCCTGATGGACAAGAGGTCATTCCCCGGAGTCCATCTTCCTTCTCAGGACTGATCCCCTGGTAAGGCATTCAAATTGTGTTTCTAAGTGGATAGGGTATTTTCCACGTGACTTCAGAAAAATCTAAAATGATAATAATGGCAGTTATTGTTAAGCATTTGCTGTGTGCCTTGCTCTGAGCTACCTATTTCACAGACATTCTTTCACTTAATGTTCACCATTCTTGTATGAGATAATTTCTTACAAATGGAGAAACAGATTTAAAATGGGAAAACAGCTGCTTAAATTCCCATACATAATAATCAATTGATCTAAGCTCAGGTCTGTCCCAAGTCTGGCTGTCAGCCCTGTCACCTCCTGTCCCAAACAATATCACTGGTTTGAGCCCAAGGTTACGCCTGTATAACAAGACCTTAAATAAGAATATCATGACATGTACAATAGCAGGCAATCTGGGGGGCTGGTGTCAGCAGTTCTGTAGACACTTGGAGACAACAGTCATTGGTGGCACTGTGCCACAGGGAAGCATTTACGGGTTTAGAGATGCTTTCACTTGATTGATAAGGCAACATTCTCAAACTTGATCTCATACACCATACTAATACATCTTTAGATCAGTATACCCACACATCAGTGGTACAGATGTCCAAAGTGTGTTTTCATAAAGTGCAAACACTGAATGTATTCCTGAGGCCAGGGTTGTATATGCCTCTTCATGAGAAAAACAGGATATTTTTTTCTCTTCAGTGCTGGAGGCAAGCTTGAAATACAAGTTAATAGGACCCAAAGTATCTGTATTTTATGTTATTAAAGGTAATCTTCTTTAATTAACATAATCAGAGGAAAATAGTAGACTTCAGAGACCCAAAGCAAGTGGCATATCTTAGATCAAAGGTTCTTCCTGGTGATTGCGCTTGATTATCTTTTAAAAACATGCGTCCTAAGAGCTTCTAGAATGCACAGTTGGGATTTTTACTTTATTTACTTTATATACTTCTAATTCTGACTTTTAAATCATAAGACAATTGGTGTGTCTGTTGATAATGTTGGGAATGTGGAAGGGGAAAACTGTATATTTTCTTAATTTTTCATGAATACATTTATTTCTAGCACTGTAATTACTGTTTTTGAACAGCTTCACTGAGAACATAGCATGCCACTGGCTGGCCCCCAAGTTTCTGGTGCCTTCTCAGCCCCATCTATGAGAGGATAAAATAAAAAGTCCTGGGCGGCTGGGCGCGGTGGCTCAAGCCTGTAATCCCAGCACTTTGGGAGGCCGAGACGGGTGGATCACGAGGTCAGGAGATCGAGACCATCCTGCTAACACGGTGAAACCCCGTCTCTACTAAAAAATACAAAAAACTAGCCGGGCGAGGTGGCGGGCGCCTGTAGTCCCAGCTACTCGGGAGGCTGAGGCAGGAGAATGGCGGGAACCCGGGAGGCGGAGCTTGCAGTGAGCTGAGATCCGGCCACTGCACTCCAGCCTGGGTGACAGAGCGAGACTCCGTCTCAAAAAAAAAAAAAAAAAAAAAAAAGTCCTGGGCACCCAAGCTCATGATCCTGGTGTACGCATGCTTTGAAGAACAGCGAAAGCCCAGTAGAAGCTGGACTTTGCATACAAATGTGGAAGGTCTGTTGAATGAGATTTTTCTCTCGTTGGTGCAAAGAAAACCCTCATGAAAATATATGATATGCACACAAAGGGCTTGGCATGGACCCAGCCTGTGGTGCACCTGGTAGGGAACAGTATTACTGCCAATACTGCACCTGAACAAAGCCATACACTTCCATGGATGTCTCCGGAGAGCTGCTGTCTCATCTACAGAGAGCAAAACCTGAATAAAAATAAGGCAGAGGAATGGAGAAGTATTTGTGGGCATGGCTTGGGGGACAAGGGCAGTGGGGTCTGGAGGATGGCTGTAAAGATGGCTGCCTGGGAGGCAGACTAATTGATTAATAAGCTCACTGAGGCCGCCCCGCACATTGCAATAATTGGCTTGATTTTGAGCTGGAAGAACAGGAGGCTGCCATGACGAAATGCCACAGGCTGTGTGGCTCGAATGACAGAGGTTCATTTTCTCACAGCACTAGAGGTTGGAAGTCCAAATCAAGGTGTCCTTAGGGTTGGTTTCTGGTGATGACTCTCTTCCTGGCTGGCAGATGACAACCTTCTCACTGTGTGCTCACATGGCAGAGAGAGACAGAGATGGAGACAGAGCTGGAGAGAAAAAAAGATGGAGACAGAGACAAAGACAGAGATGGAGACAGAGACAGAGAGAAACAGAAAGACAGAGACAGAGATAAAAATAGAGAGACAGAGACAGCTAGACAGAGACAGAGAGAGGAGAGACAGAGAGAGGAGACAGAGACAGAGAGAGGAACATAGAGACAGAGATACATAGACAAAAATAGAGAAACAGAGACAGCTAGACAGAGACAGACAGAGGAGAGACAGAGAGAGGAGACAGAGAGAGAGAGGAGAAAGAGACAGAGAGAGGAACACAGAGATAGAAATACAGAGACAAAAATAGAGAGACAGAGACAGCTAGATAGAGACAGAGACAAGGAGAAAACAGAGAGACAGAGACGGAGAGACACAAAAATGAGAGAGACAGAGAGGAAGAGGTGAGACAGAGAGTGCAAACTCTTCCTCTTTTTTTTTTTTTTGTTGAGACAGAGTCTCGCTCTGTTGCTAGGCTGGAGTGCAGAGGCGCGATCTCGGCTCACTGTAGCCTCCACCTCCCAGGTTCAAGCGATTATCCCGCCTCAGCCTCCCAAGTAGCTGGGACTACAGGAGCATGCCACTAATTTTTGTATTTTTAGTAGAGAGGGGGTTTCACCATGTTGAACAGGATGGTCTCCATCTCTTGACCAAACACTGCAGTCCTGTGAGAATTAGGGCCCCACTCCTAGGACCTCATTTACCCTTTAGGACCTATTGAAAGATCCTGTCTCAAAATAAAACCCCACTGGGGGCAAGGCTTTCACTTAGGAGTCTGGGGACATGGTTCAGCCCATAACCAGGTGCCAGGGGACACAGCCATCCACATGGAATTTGTTGTTCTTAGCTCTGCTTCTGCCCCCAATCTTTTGATAAACGGAGGACCCCCTCCCCAAAATAAAACCCACCTTGACTGTGGTGGAGAAGCTCTGTGCTGCGCTATCTTTACTAAATGGTAGCTCCTTTTGAAAGGAGAAATGATCCCCTCTTTCTGTGGGAGACACCCTAAATACACAAGAGGCCCGGCAAGGAAGGCTGGCGCCAGCTTCCCGTGTATCCGTGTCCACGGCAGCCACTCAGGCTCCAGCCAGCTCTCAGAATTGGGGCCGTAGCTTCAGAAAGATGAGAGCTGACTGTCCCCACCTCTGCAGCTGACCCCGGGGTCCTCGGGCCCAAGCCTGCCAGCTGTTGCTCTGCCCCAGCAGAACCACGCAAAGGGGTGTCGTCTACACGTTCACCACACACAGAGAGGATGTGGGGGTGCTCAGGGCGGGGCACAACCAGGAAAGTCACACCCTCAAAGGACACTGAGTGCCTACGCCCTGAGAGGGGAAGCAGCACACCCACAGCAATAAGGCTGAAGCACCAAGCCTTGCACTTGGCAGTCAGGTCCCTCTCACCAGGGCAAAGGAAGGCCCGTCATAGAGCAGTGTAGAGCAGCGATGCTATTTCCAAAAGAGCAAGTTCAGGCCAGGCACGGTGGCTCTTGCCTGTTATCTCAGCACTTTGGGAGGTTGAAGTGGGAGGATCCCTTGAGGCCAGGAGTTTGAGACCAGCCTGGACCACAAAGCAAGGCCTCATCTCTACAAGAAAGTTAAAAAATTAGCCAGGCATGGTGGTGCATATCTATGGTCCCAGCTACTGGGGAGGCTGAGGCAGGAGGATCACTTGAGCTTGGGAATCGAAGGCTGCAGTGAGAATGATCGTGCCACTGTACTCCAGACTGGGTAACACAGCAAGACCCTGTTTCAAAAAAAAACAAACAAAAAAAGTAACTTCAGGACCTTCAGAAAGCTTTGAGATTTGGTCTTATATTCAGCAGCCAGGGGGGCACACTGTTGTGGCATCAGGTACGGTTTTACTGTATGTGTCACTGACCTACCTGACCACATAGGACCATGTGAGAGATTTTGCTGAAACACAGAAACCCAATCTCAATCTTGCAATTCAGTCCTGTAAAGTGGGGCAGGAGGAACAATGGCAGATGAAAATGGATTCAGCAAGGATCTATTTTACGCTGGAAACACTGGGCACGCACAGGCGCACTCTCCGGAGGGCACCCGAGGTCAGTTTCCAAACCACAGCAAGGCGTTCCTTACGGACTTCCCAATCCTGGTGCTGCTCTCAAAGGTGAGGAATTCAGGGAAAGAGCACGGCTTGGGCAAAACCATCACAGGGAGAGAAACACAGGCTTTGGAAGCTGTGCCCCTACCTGCCTGTCCGTGCTGGCAGTGCTTCCTCCAGCAGGCTGACTCAGAGTAGCGTTTTATGGCAAAATGAAGTTGAATGGCAAACCAAGTCAACAAAGTGACGGGCACCAGACCTTAGGAGGCAGCGAGTGACAACAACACAAAACGGGCTGTCACTCTGACAAAGCCCGGGCAGCTGTCAGGGAATCCCAGGTGCCCCTGCAGGATCCGTCTCAGGGCAGGCAGAGAACGCCCGCAGCGGCCAAGGCCAGGATGAACTGACCGGGGGAGGGATGGGTTTCTCAGGGCCAGGGGCAGGGTTAGGACCCTTCCGTCAGAAAGATAAACGGTGGAAAACCACGTGAAGGAAGGCTCTGGGTTGGCCAGAGTGCAAATGTGGTAAAGGAGGTAATTTTAGATTTAAAAGGGGTGGTAGGGAAATCTCTTTCTATCCCATAGAAAAATGGTAAAAATTCATTATTACAGATACAAGCTAAAAGTACAGATGTTCTTAAGGTGTGTTTGTATAAAATAATGTCAGATGACTCCATAACAGACTCTTAAGACAATGTTTGGGATTTCAGAAACACGGGAAAAAGAAAATGGAATCAATACAGATAGTTCCTGATTTATGGCGTTCAACTTACAACTACATCAATGAGTGACTTGAGACGTTCAGCACCTTATTATAAAACCGGCCCTGTGTGAGATGACCGTACCCAACCGTATGCCAACCGTATGCTAAGAACCGTAAGTGTTCTGAGCACGTCTAAGGCAAGCGAGGCTGACCCATGGCGTTCTATAGATTAGATGTATTAAGTGCATTTTCAACTTACCATATTTTTAGGTTGCAATGTGTTTATCAGGATGTAGCCCCATCATAGCTTGTGGAGCAACTGTTCTGGACGAGACCACCCATTGGTTGGTTGCCATGACACCCCAAGCATCACAGCAGAAAACAAATTTGTTTGACTGGACATTATATCGAACACCACAGTAAGATGTGGCCAGAGTGTTAGGAGCAAAACAATACACAAATTGCATAATCCCATATGCAGGACAGGATTCAAAGAACCAGCTTCTGTTTCATCCCTGACACATATGGTAGCCACACAGATGTGGATTTATGATCCACTGGGGATTTATGATCCACTTCTTCTAGAGTCTTTTTTCTTCTGCAGTGAGCCTCTGTCACCCCTCATGCATCCTTGGCTTGTACATTCCTTTTTTCTCTCAAAGGAGTTCTAATATTTTCTTTATTGTTTTCACAAAACTTTCAGTAGAACATGACCCCAGAGTTGAAAGCAGTAAAGAGTCGATCAACATCTGTCTTAGGGAGGAATGGCTGGATTTCCCTGTGCTGGAATTTCTGAAGAAAGGGCCCGCCTGGAGAGCGTGCTCATCCTCTCCGCCCGTGCCTTTGATCAGTGGCAGTGCCCTGTGACCTGGAGAGCATGCCCATCCTTTCCCACCGTGCCTTTGGTCGGTGGCAGAGCCCTGTGCGTATGGAACTGCTCTTCAGTGCCTCTCCAGCAAGCAACAAGGTTTCCAGGGCAGGGCAGTGAAGTGCTTCTAACAAACACTGCTAACACCTTCCCAGGACTCCAGCAACCTGCAGGTAAACATTGCTTGGGGCTGCCGCTACTGCCCTAGGCGTCCTTGCTGTTGCTTGCCTGGGATGAGTTGCAATCTCCTTAGGAAGTTTGTTTTTCTCTCATTGTCTGAAATTCCCACCGGAATCCCCTGTCTATTGTTGGCCACACACCCTAGTGGGTCCTTAGAGCACTGGTTCTTAATTTTAAAATAATGTGATTAAACCTATTTGACTCTCTTCTCCAAAAAAAATAAAAGTAGATATATATATACATGCAAGAAAAATGTGCAGCTCAGGTTAGGAAGTTTAAAAGCGACTGAAACTTGAATGATTTTCAAGATTTCCACATGGGAACAATTTGGGTAAATACATTTTAACCCCCCACAAAAACGTTTGGAAATTTTTTTCTAAGGCGTTTGTGTGGACTAACGATAGATTACAATAAGCTGATTGCTACTTATGTGTTTATCTTCATTCCCAACACGGTCTGGGGGTTATTAGAACCACCTCCTGTTAAGAATTCTATCTGTGAGCAAAATGTACAGCTATGGAAATATTGACCATGGCTGCTGTGGTTCATGCTCTCTTGCTCACATCAACTGGACACTGGAACATGTTGGTGTCCCAGGAAACAGGTCTATGCCTCCTTTGGCTTTGGCTTTGGCTTTCTGCAGCCAAATCTGCATGGCCGTGAAGTTTTCAGTCCTCTATTTATATCCTTAAGACAGTCTCAGGTTGAGAGCCAAAAAGCTTGTAGGGGAGAGGTGGGTCATTAGCTAGTGGGAGTTTTGAAAACAGTTCTCCCAGCCGGGTGCGGTGGCTCATGCCTGTGATCCCAGGACTTCGGGAGGCTGAGGCAGGTGGATCACAAGGTCAGGAGTTCAAGACCAGCCTGGCCAACATCACGGAACCCTGTCTCTATTGAAAAATACAGGCCGGGCGCGGTGGCTCAAGCCTGTAATCCCAGCACTTTGGGAGGCCGAGGCGGGCGGATCACGAGGTCAGGAGATCGAGACCATCCTGGCTAACATGGTGAAGCCCTGTCTCTACTAAAAATACAAAAAACTAGCCGGGCGTGGTGGCGGGCGCCTGTAGTCCCAGCTACTCGGAGGCTGAGGCGGGAGAATGGCGTGAACCCGGGAGGCGGAGCTTGCAGTGAGCTGAGATCGGGCCACTGCACTCCAACCTGGGCCACACAGCGAGACTCTGCCTCAAAAAAAAAAAAAAAAAAAAGGAAAAAAAAGAAAAGAAAAATACAAAAAGTAGCCGGGCACGGTGGCCGGTGCCTGTAGTCCCAACTGCTCTGGAGGCTGAGGCAGGAGAATTGCTTTAACCCGGGAGGCAGAGGTTGCAGTGAGCCGAGATTGTGCCACTGCACTCCAGTCTGGGTGACAGAGTGAGACTCCGTGTCACAAAAAAAAAAAAAAAAAAGAAGAAGAAGAAAGAAAAAAAGATAATTCTCCCAATCTAAGAAAGCATGATCATAAATGGTATTCTAGTGCAATGTACTTGCCTGGATCCTGAGAGAGATTAGGCCTCTGTGTGTTTTTAAGACTGCAGTAGTAGTCTCACGTAATGATATATTTATTTTTAATAAAACTCAATAAATATATTGTCTCAGCATCTCCCGAGGATATTATTTTATAATTTGCTGCATTTGGATTCTTAATGTTCTTTTTATGGGCCAGGACAAAGAAAAATCTTTTATTAGCAGAGAGAAAATAAGACTAATCCCTGCCTTCGTGGAGGTTCTATAAGTCGGACTGGCCTGCCCTGCGAGACAGCGCTGTTCACTCTGTTTATCTTCTTTAATTACTGCTCTGCGAATCACAGCTGACTTCTGTTATCAATCCTGAGGTTGTGTCTTCTCAGGGTTTTTAATGTGGTCAGAGGTTTCCAGATACTCTATTATTATTGCAAGAAAGAAACATTCTCTTTATCAGACCTAACATGGGACACAGAACAATGAAGAATTTTTAGAAAGGAAGGAATCTAAAAGATATTCAGCTCTTGTATCTTTTTACTTCACAGACTTTTTAGTGGCCATCCTGAGAAATGGTGTCTACCTAGGTGACAGGAATTTAAGGGAAAAACAAAACAAAATCAAAAACAGACAAAGCGTCTTCGGGACTCGGAGAGGTTGGCCACTGTGTGTCTTCAGTGATGCTTGGAAATGTGCCACGCCCGGGCTCTTGTCTCCTTCGGGGACCATTTGGATGTCATCTAATTATCTGTAAGGATCGAGGTCATCACTTGGGCTTTTTGCTTGGAGTCTTTTGAAGAGCAGGACATCAGTGCATGTCACATTTCATGGCCAATATTTTCAAAAGCAGTGTGTAGGCTCATCTGTGCTTACATATCAGGCACTTTATTCACATATGGGTTGAAAGCTCGTTGTGTACTAGTTAAATACGAATTCCATGAGGGAGATATCAGGACACTTGAGAAGCCCGGCAAACGGTAATGCCCTGTGCAGTGTTTGCTCCACTGTTCTCTAATGTAAGGCCACCCCCGACTTTGTACAGAGAACAGTGTAGACGCGGCTTTCTGTGAAACAGCGTGTAGGCATTGCCATGGCTGTGTGAATGACAGCCGTCACACAACCAGGAGGTTCGTGAGCGCACGTGCTTTCCCTAGGAGCTTCAGCATTCATCACAGCCTTCTCTGGGCTCTCACGGCACTTGACACACACACTAATACAGCACCAGGCACAGTTTCCCAGTGATTATCACCTTTTTACAAAGTGACTGGCGCTCTCCTGCAGAACAAAAGCTACTTCAGGGAAGAAACTAACTTATTTATGTCTGCGTTTTCAGAGCTTAGCACATGGCCTGGCCCCATTCCACGCCCTAAATAAATGTTTATGGAATGAATTAACACAGAAACAGAAAACCAAATATCGCACGTTCTCACGTCTAAGTGGGAGCTGAACACCGGGTACACGGGACATACAGAGGGCAGCAGTAGACACTGGGGACTCCAAGAGAAAGGAGAGAGGGAACGGCCAGGAGAGACCTCCCACTGGGTACTGTGCTCACTGTGTAGGTGATGGGATCAACGGAAACCCAAACCTCACTCTCACAAAATAGAAACAAACCTGTGCGTGCACCTCCTGAATCCAAAATAAAAATATTTTTAAATTAAATACAATTAAATTAAAAAAAAAAAAAACGTATTCTAGGCCAGGCACGGTGACTCATGCCTGTAATCCCAGCACTTTGGGAGACTGAGAGGGGAGGATCATTTGAGTCCAGGAGTTCAAGGTCAGCCCGGCCAACATGGCAAAACCCCGTCTCTACTAAAAATACAAAAATTAGTTGGGTAAGGTGTCACATGCCCGTAGTCTCAGCTACTTGGGAGGCTGAGACAGGAGAATGGCTGGAGCCCAGGAGGCAGAGGTTGCAGTGAGCCAAGATCACACCACTGCACTCCAGCCTGGGCGACAGAGGGAGACCTTGCCTCAAAAGATAAACAAATAAGTAAACAAACAAACATTCTGAAGCATAAAAATCTTCAAACATAACATTCTTGAGGCAAGCAGAGAAAGTTCCCAGAAACAAAAGCCTTTCATTAAAAAAAAACAATCTATTGAACTAATGAACCAATGAATGAATGAATGAATGAAATGTAAAATGTTATTTAAGTGTGAGGGGTGGGCACGCCCACCAGGGCAGCTCACCCCTGCGTGCCTCACTGCAAACCATGCCACATATCAGGTTGGCGTCCAGCAACAGCCCGCCCAGCCTTGGGTTCCTTCTTTTCACCTGGTGTTGCTCTGATTTTCCGGTTCTTTGTTAATTTGAACGTTTCTGGGATGCTGTGTCTCCCTCATGACCTCCACCCTCCCTCCCCCGACCCGACTTTGCCTCCCCCAGTCGCTGGGATCCCAGCACAGTTCTGACTTTCAAGTTATGCTGGAAAATTCCAGTAGAGAACTCAGACTGAGCTGTTCGCTGCAGACCTGATTTTCACAGCCCGGTGATTCTAGTGTTGCCTACGTGGCCGTGGGAGCTCCAGGTATTTGCCTGCCATGCAAATCATGATGGGGACGCCTGCCTTTAGACCCCGAGTCTGCAGCCACAGACCCACCTGCTCCGCACCTCACTCTGCACTTCTCTCAGTTCTCAAAGGCAGTCACCCTCCCCCAGTCCCTCAGAAAGAAAGTCCCGCTGGTGAAGTGAAGGGACTGCAGGTCACAGCAGAGAGAAAATTCCTAAACTTCTGGCTTCTCGATGCAAAAACATTGCACGTGGCATGGCTCAGCGTGTTGCGTTCCATCCCAGAACCGCTCATCCTCACTCAGCATCACTGTGAACTTCCCCCCAGGTCCAATCCAGGACCCTGCGACCGGCAGTGCCTGCCACATGCTCCCGCATTCACCATCGGGAAGTGTAAGCCAAAAGGAAAATTCGAAGTCCCGCAAGCCTCATCACACCCCACTCTTCTGGGGTTTAGGCACAACTGGCCAGCATTTACGTTGGAACAGAGACCACAAGACTGACAGAGAGAACTCTGTGGCAATACAATACCAAATTATACTCGGGACCTAAGGCTGTACCAGACAAGGGTTAAGTCACGCGCCCCACACTTAAAGAATAAACTGTGTTCTAACTCTCATAAGGTGTTTCTTTTTCTCTGGCAGCTAAATAAGCCCTGGCCTCGAGATAAGCAATGTTGCAGCAGTTACAGCTCACCAACCATCAGACACTGCCCAACGGAACCCCGTTTTGGCAGCCACCACTACAGTTTTGATTAGGCAAGAGACTGGTTTCAGTAACTTTCTCCTGATAAAAAGACCCCCAAGCATGGACTGGTTCCAGCCGCTTCACAGAGGCTGAGCACTTAAGTTCCTGTGTCCTGAAAAGAACTTTTGATGTATATGGCCCAAGTGAAACTCGTTTAAATGTTAGGCTTACACCCCAAGGAGAACTTGGGTCTTATGTAACAGGCATGTTTGTTCATTATGCATGTGCCAGCCCCCATCATAAATATTCATAGCTCCTCCTATAATCTGTTGAATATGCATGATTGGCTAATCCATTCAGCATGGACCCCCGTTCCATCCTCCTTTCCCTCGCAGTGCCTGCCTTGCAGGCTCCAGGCTGGCCTACGCTTCCCAGCCTGTTGGGATGGCCACCTTGCAGCCTGTAAACCTTTGGAAGAAGTTTCCTTTCTAAATGTGTAGGTTGTGTGATTTAGAGTTAACAAAGTTCTTGAAATTTCTCTTTCATTCTTTAACAAATATGAGTGGGTCATCTATCCCATGCCAGGCACTAGAAGACGTGAACAAGACACAGTTTATCGCAAACTTTAAGGAACTCTCAATCCAGTGAGGGTAAACAGGCAGAGAAAGTGGCAAGTTCACAGGCAGCGCTAAGTGCTCCACAGGAAAGCCCTCCCTAGGTCAGTGACAGGGTTTGGCTGTGTCCCCACCCAAATCTCATCTTGAATTGTAGCTCCCATGATTCCCACGCGTCATGGGAGGGACCTGGTGGGAGGTAATTGAATCATGGGGGTGGGTCTTTCCCGTGCTGTTCTCTTCATAGTGAGTGAGTCTCACGAGATCTGATGGTTTTACACAGGGAAGTTCCCCTGCACAAGCTCTCTCTTGCCTGCTGCCATGTAAGACGTCCCTGGCTCTTCCACCAGGATTGTGAGACCTCCCCAGCCCTGTGGAACTGTGAGTCCATTAAACCTCCTTCCTTTATAAATTACCCAGTCTCTGGTATGTCTTTATTAGCAGCGTGAGAGCAGACTAATACAATCAGAGTCCCCAGTAATGAGCAGGGCCAATCGGACAGCTGGGCCGAGCACTACCCCTGGACCAGTGCATCTGGCTTCCTGCAAAGGTGAGCTTTATGTCTTGGCAAGCTACAAGGATCCCCTGCACAACCAGCTACCCGGAACCCCTTCCCTCCAAAAGAATCCACTCTTCTGGTTGAGGAAGCGTATCTTGTTCATATCTGTGCTTTCAACCCCAAACAGACCACCCGGCACTCAGCTTTTACTTGTTTTACGAGACTTGCAAGCATCAGTTATGATCAGATGGGACAGGGTTCCAATCATTTGCCTCATTTGCAGGATGGTGGTCTTGAGCCTAGGGAATGAGCCTGCAGCCACGGGTCCTGACACCTGGAGACCCGCTTGCCGCCAGGTCTGGAGAGTTTCCAGTAGGCTCTTAGAAGGCTGTAAGGCAGCCAGGAGCAGCTAGCAGCACCTGAGCCAGAGTGAGCAGCTTTGACTCGGTGGGTTTCCTGACGCATCGTTGAGACCACACACACGACTCATCCATCCTCAGCCTTCCAGAAATGAGCCCCGCAGATGTCCCTGTGTGCTGCGATTTGCTTCCTCATTTACTTCTCTGTGTCTTAAGTTCCCCTTCTGCCTCACCTGCTGGTCCCTGCAAGCTGCCCTCCTCACCTCCCTGCTCACCTGCTGACACTGCAACCTGAATCTTCACTCTGGTCCCAGCCCAGACACGGGTCTCACGGGCCTCATCTGCCCTGGCAGTGGAGGGGACCCTAACCAGCCAGGGACCCTAACCAGCCGGGGACCTTAACCAGCCAGGGACCCTAACCAGCCGGGGACCTTAACCAGCCGACGACCCTAACCAGCCGGGGACCCTGCGGCCACGCTGCGCAGGTGAGGCCCGTGTGTGTTTGTGCTTCACTTTGCCCCGTGACATCCGTGCAGGTGACCGTCTGTTCTGTGTGTGCTGCCTGCATGTCTGTGAGAAAGCTGCCCCGATTTCTACTAAAACTAAACCCAGGCTGGGAGAGACCTCCAGGTCGGCAGGAGCTCAGGGGGTGTAGAATAGCTGAGGCCAGTGGCTGGATCCCTTCCCCACATCTGCCTCCACCTGTGTGATCTCTCTGCTGCTTCTTCAAGGCTGAGCCATGCTTCTCCAGCCTGGTGTATCCGTGCACAAGGGTTGTGGTCACAAAGCACCACAGATTGGGGTTTTAAGTCCCAGCAAGGTATTTCTCACTGTCCTAGAGGCTGCAAGTCTGAGATGATGGTGTGGGCAGGGCTGGTTCCTCCTGAGTCCTCTCCATGGCTTGCAGGCGGCGTCTTCTCCCTGTGTGTGCACCTGCATCCGAATCTCCTCCTCTTATCAGGACATCAACCCTGTGGATTAGAGACCACCCTGACGGCCTCATTTTACATTAATTACCTTTTTAAAGACCCTATCTCCAAATATAGTCATAATCTGAGGTCCCAGGGGTTGGGGTGTCCATGTAGGATTTCCGGGGAGACATGATTCAGCCATCGTATGACCACCAGTGTCCCCTTGGGCATGCATTGAATGGTTGTGTTCACCCCAAAATTCATGTCAAAGTCCAAGCCCCTCATATGGCAGTATTTAGAGGCAGGAAGTTGGGGAGACAATGAGGGTTGGAAGAGGCTAAGACGTGGGGCCCGGCGATGGGACCAGTGCTCTAAAAGGAAGAGGAAGGGGGCAGAGTCCTCTCTCCCCTTCTCTCTCTCTCTCCCATGTGAGGATGCAATGAGAAGGTGCCCTCTCTCAACCAGGAAAAGGCCCTCATCAGGAAGTGAATCTGCCAGTGCCTTGACCTTAGACTTCAGCCTCCAGAACCGTGAGAAATCCCTGTTTGCTGTTGAAGTCACTCAGTCTTCGGTATTTTGTCATGGCCCGAGCTGGCTAAGACAACCAAGCACTTCTTAAGTCACGATTTTCACGGAGAAAATGGGCCCTTCTCAGAGCCCAAATTAGCCCTAAACACAATTCACCTGAAACACTGGGCATTCCACTCCCAAATCATGAGAATCAGCTGAGCTTCAGACTGTGTCTAAATGCCAAAGAATAAACAAGAGAATGCAATATTCAAAAAGACATTAAAGTGTGGATTATCTCAATCACCTGCATGTATCCAAGTGGCTAGATTTCCACATTTTCAAATAAATATTGACTGCATGTGCACTCAACGGAACTATATTCCTAAGTAATATTCGGGGAGTTGTATACAAGACAATTTTATGAAGTCTCTTCAGCACCACCTCGTTTTAGAGTCTGTGTCACATAATGAACTCAACACCCGCTGTGCTCGGGCCGTGTGGTTTGCCAGTCGCAATGGCTGGCGAATGAGCTAATCCCGAAGGTTGTTTTATGAGCTTCTTTTCACCAGTGACACCGAAGCACTGATCCCTGTCCCTGATAAGCCTCGTGTAATGACTCAACCCTAAGAAATCCACAAACAGAAAGCTGTCCCTTAAATGAACGCCTTTTTGAGAGATCCCAGTGAAAAGTCTGAGCTGCCGTTGCTGGAAGACGTGATGGGGATGTCTCCTTTCGCTGCTCCGTGTGGTAATGCAATGGTCAGCAGTCACCCCTCCTCATAGAAAGAACCAGCACCTGCCTGCTACCAGCCCTAGAATGAGGGAGACTGAGTGGGAGATGTTCCCAGAGTCCCTGCAGCGCCGGCCCGGCTCAGCTGGGCCTCTGCTGCCCTCCAGTGGCCTTCGGCTGGAAGCAGCAGAGAGAGAGTCCCACTGCAGGAGGCTGGGACACAGAGCATTCCTGGAATTGATTGATTCCTGGACCGCTGGGGAAGGGGCCAGGGTGTCTGGGTGTGCAGAACTAAAGCAAACCACTGAGCCCTCGGCCTGTAACTCCTTGCTTCCCGCACTGCATTTTCTCCTTGGTAAAATCCAGATGAAATGAACCAAAGGAAAAAGCAGCCTCCAAGATGAGAGGTCCCAGAAGGAAGCTTTGGAAGGAAGTGAGAGGATGCCCCCTGGCCTTGGCCTCATTGCCTGTTCCTTCCCCTCAGCAGCTCTGCATGATCCCCCAGCAGGACAGCTCATCCAAGGACGCCCCTGCCTGGGGCCTGAGGACCCACCTGCAGGACCAGGCCCCCCTCCCCACCCCCGGGTGAACACAGCCGCCACAGGCCCCAGGGGGCGGGAATATTCCCCATGGTGGCCATTCACATAAATGGGCAAAAGAGCCGCCATGTTTGCTGGGATGACTCTTGGGAGACCGCCAGCAAGTTGAAGACCATGGCAGAGGCTGAGCTGAGATCAGAATTCCATGCCCAGGTCTCACTGGACTGAGGGAATGTGACAGCAAGCTGAAATAGAAGCAGAAACAATAGTCACGCTTCTTTAGAAAGACTACAACTGAAAACTTCTTCCCAGTCTAGCCCAATGGACACATGATCAAACGAGATTCAAGACCCATTTCTGAGAAGAGAGAGAAGATTGTGGCTGGCAGCCAAGACCAGAAATGTGGTGCTGCTTTGGCTGGCTTTACACCCAGGACCTGAAGCGAGCTTCCTCCCCAAAGTGGGCTATCCTCGGGACTCTGGGCTGGGGACACCTCTGAGCCAGCTGGGAGGTCAGAGACAGATTTACAACCAGGAACCCCCTCGTAGGCCCGGCATGAAGCATGGGCTGTGTACCTCAAAAATGTGGCTTTAGAAAGTGAAACATTGGCCAGGCGCAATGGCTCACACCTGTAATCCCAGCACTTTGGGAGGCTGAGGCAGGCGGATCACCTGAGGTCAGGAGTTCAAGACCACCCTGGCCAACATGGTGAAACCCCATCTCTACTAAAAATACAAAACTTAGCTGGATGTGATGGCATGTGCTGTTGTCCCAGCTACTTGGGAGGCTGAGGCATGAGAATTGCTTGAGACCCAGGAGGTGGAGGCTGCAGTGAGCTGAGAACGTGCCACTGCACTCCAGTGACAGAGTGAGACTCCATCTCAAAAAAAAAAAGAAAAAAGAAAACAAGAAAGTGAAGCGTCAACACCAGCCAGGCTCAGTACCCTGGAATTGCGTGTTCACCCAGTTTGTGGCCTGATGTGGGGTAAGTTGGTTTCAAAGAAACAATAAACCTGTAATTTTAACAAATTGATGTTTGGCAAACTAGCCATTCTCGAAGGCAGTCGTTCAGAGGGCAGCTGCTGGTGACTGGCCAGCTTCTGAACGGGCAGCCAGTGTCTGCGGCCAGGTGGGCAGTATTTGCTTCTCAGTTCCAACTGGAGTCATGACTTCAAAGCGTCAGCTGCCACAAGTAACAGAGAATGGAGAGAGACACACACCCAAGTGTGGCCACCCAGCAATTCTCAGTCAGGAGGGAGAAGCCGGAGAGGGACTCAGCTGATGACCCCAGGAGCCACAGAATTCCCACTCACTGCAGGCAAATCTACCCAGGAGAGAGGGGAAAACAGGTTCCCCAAACACCACCGGGGAATAGGATGATATTCACAGCAACAAGCATTTATACCATACGTTGTGCTGGGTGCTTTACCTGTATGTACTCATGAATCTTGATAACCCTTGAGCCAGGAGCTCTTCCACGAACACTGCCATTTTGTAGAAGAAGAAACAGAGTCACAGAGCCCTCAAGGGACCTGCCTGGGTCCTACAGCCTTAGGGAGTAGAACTGAACTTACACCCAGAGCCCTGGCTCCAGAGCCCACCTTGGTAACCCATGATATCACCCACCTCTGCACTGGCCTCACCAATAAAGCTCTGATCCAAAGGTCCAGGCTCGGTCCCTGTGGTGGGCTGGAGGCGTAACCCAAAAATGCCCCAGTGTTTGCTGGGATGGCTCTTGGAAGACCAGCAGCGAGTGGGAGAATAGGACAGAGACTGTGCTGAGATGGAAATTCTAGGCCCATATGCCAATGAACTGAGAAAAATAACGGGAAGCTGAAATAGAAACAGGGGTGATAGTGCCATATTTTTCAGAAGGGCCTCCTGGGAAGATGGAAGTGAGGCACGGCCCTTCTCCCGGACACTAGAGCCTGCACAGGCCTTCTCAGTGGGTGAACGGGAGCTGCTCCCCCAGCCTGAGGCCAGGGGAGAAAGTGCCGGAACCTGAGCCCCCAAGTCCCTCCTGTGATGGGCAGAGCCCTGCGTGGTGACAAAGACAGGTGCTCAGTGTCTGCTGGCTCCTGGGCTTCCATCTGACTCTTCCGCATACAAACTCCCAGGTTTCCACTCCATTTCCCGAAGGGGTCTGTGCACACAGCGGGCCCCGTCCCAGCCCAGGAGCCACCAGGGCCTCCAGTCAGAGGACAGAGTAACAGACTTCAGTGAGGACAAATAGAAAAAATAGTAAGAGGGTAGAAGTTGAGTCAATCAGTTACTTGTTCCCTGTTTCCCTGAACAGAATTATTATTTTTTTTTAAGACAGGGTCTTGCTGTCACCCAGGCTGGAGCGCAGTGGGGCAATCATGGCTCATAGCAGCCTTGAGCTCCCGGCTTCAATCCATCTTCCCGTCTCAGCCTCCCGAGTAGCTGGGACCATAGGCGTGTGCCACCACACCCAGCTAATTTTTTGTATTTTTTGTAGAGACAGGGTTTCATTTTGTTATCCAAGCTCATTTCAAACTCCCAAAAAGAAGCTGTCTGCTTGCCTCAGCCTTTCAAAGTGCTGGGTTTACAAGCATGAGCCGCCGTGCCCAGCCAGGACACTTGAAATTCTCAATATCATGGATTGTTTGCGTTTTATTTTGAATTTGTGTTAAACTGAACTATGGTTATTTAGAAGACATTTTTGGTTTTCTCTTTTTTCTTTATTTGTAAACTTCTTTTGTTTCCTAATAAGGCTTTATCTCTCAATACTAAACATTGACAATGCACTTGGTGGGCAGAAACAAGATTCCTGTTCCCTGGAAATTGGAAGGCAGACGGTGGCTTTCCAGCGTCCATCAACTGCCAGGAGTTAAAGCAAGGGAGACAGAGACAGGGGACCCCAGAAGCCATGTTTCTCGACATGTAAAGGGCATATTTTCAGCTTCCCTACTCCCCTTTCTCTTGACATGTCTCTGCTGCTCTTTATGGAGTTTGGGGTTGTTCTGGTGATGCAAAGCCTCATTGTATAAACCTCTGTCCAATGACACACTTTTGGGTGGACGTGAGAGGTCACTTACTTTCCTCTGTGGTGCTGATGGACGCCATGTCCATGACATCCGCTAAGATATCATCATTCACACCAGTTGCTGTCCCTCTTCTCTTATCCAGGACACACCAGGCACCTGGAAACTACAAAGTGAGGGAAGGTTACTGGAGCGGTAGTCCTTCTAGACGCAAAGTGGTTTGTCAGAACTGTAGCCAGAAAGTGGTCCAGTCAAATGGTGTTTGTCTTTTGACTTTATATCTTCCGGAGTTTGGGCTGCAACTGAAAGACACCGGCTTAAAGCTGTAAAAGTGGAAAATCCAGGAGCAGAGATGGCGTCAGGCAGGGTGAGTATAGGGTGCAGAGCACGGGACCATCGTCCTTCTCTCTCCTGCCCTGCCCACCTTTCCGCGGCTTCATTTTGGGGAGGCTTAGTCTGTCTCTCAGAAACCCAAGTGAAAAAGAAAAGTAACTTTCCTAAGAGTCCCCCAAAATTCTGGAATTGAGTTTTTGCTGACTTGGTCGTCTGTTCATTCCTTATCCAATCCCTGTAGCCGGAGGCAGGGAAACGCTCTGATGGGCCAGGCCTCGAACTCAGAGCTGCGTTGGAACTCAGAGCTGCGTCCACGCCGGCCACGTGCTATGAATGGAGAGCTTTTGTCTGGGGCGAAGCAGAGGAAGGAGAGCTGGCACCCAAGTGAACCGAGGAGGGGAAATGAATGTCTCCGAAGCAAAAGCAGCACACACCCACGCCAGACGCCACACCCAGAGCTCCAGTTTCCAACAGGGGCGCCCCGCATTTATTTACAGATTATTTACAACAGGGCACCGCACAAGCTCCCTGTCCTTTTAGAACTCACCGTGACGTTCCATCCATTTCCAGCGACAGTTGCTGTTTCACTTATCCTGTTCAAAATGCCAGCCTAGCAGTATGAAGTGGTTGTGAGTTTGAATAACTGTCATGAAAGCAATTTTAGTAAAAATAAATAAACCATGTAAAGGACATGTTTACTCAATGCAGAGCCCTTGCCAAGGAAATTGTCAAAGTTAGAAGAAAGGCAGCCATCTAGTGGCATTGTCCTGTCATAACACTGCTGAAAATCAAAGATTTGAGAATTCAACTCTATTTAGGAGGAAACGATTGTATCAATGAGATGAAATGCAATGACTTTCAAAATATATTATTTGCCCCATTTTTGAGACTGGATCTTGCTCTGTAGCCCAGGCTGGAGTGCAGTGGCACGATCATGGCTCATTGCAGCCTCTTCCTCCTGGAGTCAAGCGATTCTCCCACCTCTGCTTCCAGAGCAGCTGGGACCACACCTGCGCACCGCCACACCCAGCTAATTGTTTTAATTTTCCGTAGAGACGGGGTCTCACTATGTGGTCTGGGCTGCTCTTGAACTCCTGAGCTCAAGTGATCCACCCACCTCAGCCTCCCAAAGTGCTGAGATTACAGGTGTGAGCCACTGCACCTGGTTTTATTTGCGCCTTTTAAAGCAGAGCCAAATTCCATCTAGAAATTCACTTATGGAATAGTTATACAGAAACCGTCAAGCCTCTGAGCCCAAGCCAAGCCATCGCATCCCCTGTGACTTGCATGTATATATATACACGCCCAGATGGCCTGAAATAACTGAAGAATCACAAAAGAAGTGCAAATGCCCTGCCCTGCCTTAACTGATGAATTCCACCACAAAAGAAGTGTAAATGACCGGTCCTTGCCTTAAGCGATGACATTATCTTGTGAAATTCCTTTTCCTGGCTCATCCTGGCTCAAAAAGCTCCCCCACTGAGCACCTTGTGACCCCCCCCCCACTCCTGCCCGCCAGAGAACAACACCCCTTTGACTGTAATTTTCCTTTACCTAGCCAAATCCTGTAAAACGGCCCCACCCTTATCTCCCTTTGCTGACTCTCTTTTCGGACTCAGCCCACCTGCACCCAGGTGATTAAAAAGCTTTATTGCTCACACAAAGCCTGTTTGGTGGTCTCTTCACACGGATTATTTTATATGGTGAAAATCAAGGAAAATAGTAAATACATGTATTTTAAGAGAGCATGCACCTATAGTAAATATATATGAAAAGTAAAGCAAGGGCCAGGTGTGGTGGCTCATGCCTGTAAGCTCAGCATTTTGGGAGGCTGAGGCAGGCAGATCACCAGAGATCAAGAGTTTGAGACCAGCCTAGCCAACATGGTGAAACCCCATCTCTGCTAAAAATACACAAATTAGCGAGGCACGGTGGCAGGTACCTGTAAAGCCAGCTACTTGGGCAACTGAGGCAGGAGAATCCCTTGAACCCAGGAGGCGGAGGTTGCAGTGAGCTGAGATCATGCACTGCACTCCATCCTGGGCAACAGAGCAAGACTCCTTTTAAAAGAAAGAAAGAAAGAGAGAAAAGAGTGAAAGGGAAAGGAAAAGAAAAGAGGAAAAGTAAAGCAAGAAAATAGTTAACTTGGGTCAGGAGGGAGGGGTATACTTTGGGGGAACTAAATTTTTATTTTCAGTATTTCAAAATAATATACAATATACAAATATATCAAATATATTTCTATAAGTCCTACCATTGAAACTCTGTAGGCTGCTCAGTAGTCTATCCATCAAGTCTATTTCTCAGCAGAAGTTTTATTGATCTGCTGTTAAACCAGGTTTCAATGACTGCAGGAGAGATATTGGCAAATAGGGGCCGGGGAGAGAGAGAGAAGAGGGATGGGGGCTGCATTCTCCACGAATGCTTACAAGTTTCAAAGAGGGACAGTGATGCTTGTTTATAAGTGGGTGTTGTTCCTTGTCTTATCATTACTGTGTAACTAACTCATGGAATAACAGAATGTTGGAACAGAAAAGGAATGCTGAGGCTGGCTTGAAGCGCTTTGTTTTGCAGAAAGGGAAATGGAAGCCCAGAGAAGTTGTGTGAGCTGCCCAGAGCCACACAGCCTGGCAGCAGCAGAGCATGGAGTTGAACTCCCAGCACCCCAGCACCGTACTCGGCGAAGCGCACTTTGCTGCTGGCTTCCCACTACAAGCCAAGACTGGAATTGTGACCGTAGTTTCATATGGGATTACTTTGTTGACATCCAATTAACACATGCAAAATACCTGCCAAAAACCTGAGAAGAAGAGTTTACCTGTGAAATCCCAGAAGAGACATGCTGTTTATTGTGTAGCCTTAATATTTAAGGAAACTAAGTGAAATTTATGGTGCATGAACAGGTTACTTTCCCTTTTTAAATTTTTCATTAAAATATTTCCACTTACAAATCGATTCATGTTAGATAGCCTATATTATATAAATGAATGTTTATCAATAACGTGATATGTTTAAGTATTCATTATTGAACTATGACAAATATGTCTCTTTAGAAAGAGATAAAACAGCCTATCATAGTTAGTATTCAGGAAAAAAAAGAATATGATACCAAACCTAAGGAGCCCTGTAATATGTGATCACTATTAATATAGACCTGTCATTTACATTTTTAAAAAGGATGAGACTAAACCTTTTCTTATAAAAGGCATGCAAAGATTTCATAGAGCAGCAAGCACTGATGATTTGCATTGCCTTTGTTTCATTAATCCTGCAACCGTTTTTATTCAACATGGAGATGATCTAAGCTCCATGTTCCATCTGCTGATACAGCACTGACCTGCAATAGTTGGTTCAATTTGCCCACGTGGAGTGCGGGGAATGCAGAGCCAGTCAGGCTAGATCAGGCGCAGAGGGGTCTGTTCTTCATTTTATTTATTTTATTTTACTTTACTTTTCTCACAAGCAGACAGAGGGGTCCATTCTAAGCATATGTGTGAGGTGATGAGGAAATGGAATCTCAGGAAAATGTTTTAAAATCACAAAAGGGTCAGTTTTTACAGAAGGGAAGGATATAGTGCATCCAAGACAGCTCTGAGGTGCTGGAAGGGGAGGGGGCCCTAGGACCACACTATTAACAGAATTTAGCTACACTGTGTTCAGATATACTTCTTCCCACTTCCTATGCCGAGTCTTTCTTTGACTTCCAATTGAAATTATTGAGAGAGGGCTTCTTATTGGCTCCGCTAATAACTATTGATGAATATATCAAGTCAATCGTAGACCTTGGCTGCCCGTGGACAGACTGCTGGTGGTTCCAGGTACCCATTTCTAAATTAGTGGGAGCCACAGACTCTGTCCTGCAGCACATAGTGTTGGTGGCTGAGGCTGGAGATGCCAGCGGGGAATGTGAGTGGAAGTTGATTTTGGGGAAGAGGCTGTGGATACATCAAGCACTGTGACTGATTTGTCTAATATGTGCATAAATGTAAGGAAATACATTCTGCAGACATAATCTAAATACAGAAATAAGCCCTGTCAATCAGCACTTAATAAAGGGCAGGGCTTTTCTGTTCTTTTCACTCTGAGCCCTGGCAGGGTAGTTGTGTTATTCAATCAGTGTCTCTGAAGTTTAGAAATATTTCTATATAATAGCACTTTCGGGCCTGGCGTGGTGGCTCAAGCGTGTAATCCCAGCACTTTGGGAAGCCGAGAAGGGCAGATCATGAGGTCAGGAGATCGAGACCATCCTGGCTAACACTGTGAAACCCCATCTCTACTAAAAATACAAAAAATTAGCCGGGCGAGGTGGCGGCGCCTGTAGTCCCAGCTACTTGGGAGGCTGAGGCAGGAGAATGGCGTGAACCCGGGAGGCGGAGCTTGCAGTGAGCTGAGATCCGGCCACTGCACTCCAGCCTGGGCAACAGAGTGAGACTCCGTCTCAAAAAAAAAAAAAAAAAAAAAAGCACTTTCAATGGTATGTAGTAAAGAACCAACCTTTGTTTGGGCACAGTAGCTGATGCCTGTAATCCCAACACTTTGGGAGGCTGAGATGGGAGGATTGAGCCCAGGAGCTTGAGATCAGCCTGGGTAGCATAGCAAGGCCCCATCTCTGCAAAAAATACAAAAATTATCTAGGCATGGTGGTACACACCTGTGGTCCCGGCTCCTCTGGGGACATCGCTTGAGCCTGGGACATGGAGGCTGCAGTGAGCTATGATCACACCACTGCACTCCAGCCTGAGCAACAGAGAGAGGCCCTGTCAGGAGAAAAAGAAAAAAGAAAAAACTAGCCTTACCCAAGGAGCACTCTGGCCTTTGCTCTCAGCTCCTGGGAGGTCACGTCTAAGCCACAGGCATGTCTTCTCTGGTAAGAGTGTTTGTGTCTAGCTGGGGCCTTGGGCCATGCACAGAGCCTAACAACATGATTCATGGTGGGGCTTTGGAGCATGCATATTGGCATGACTTCGTGAAGAACTGATGCTATGGTTTGAACGCCGATGTCCCCCCAAAACCTCATGTTGAATCTTACTCCCCAGGGCAACAGTATTAAAAGGTATGGCCTTTGGGAGGCCATTAGGTCATGAAGGCCCCACTCTTGTGAATGGAATCAATGCCTTATGAAAGGGCTGCGGGCTGAATCCAGCACACTCCTGCCCTTCCGTCCCTTCCATCCTATGAGGATACAGCATTCGCCCACCTCCGGGAGACGTAGCCACAAGGCACCATCTGGAAGCGGAGCTCAGCCCTCTCCAGCCCCTGAACCTGCAGGCTCCTTGATCTTGGACTTCCCAGCCCCAAGAACTTGAGAAATACATTTCTGTATTTTATAAACTACCCAGTCCGAGGTATTTTGTGATAGGGGCACAAACCGACTAAGGCAGCTGGAACCCACAGGTCAGCCAAGAGCAGTCAACCACGTCTCTGTGACCAGGTCGAAGGGAAGCCTCCGGACGCAGGCCTGTGGAGCATCCCGGCTGGCTGTGCTCCATGTGAGCTGCCACACCTTGTTTCTGGGAGCAGCAGGCTCAGCCCCGATTCCACCAGGAGAGGAGGTGGCAGCTCTGTGTGGGTCTCTCCAGGGCTCTGCCTTCAGCACCTCTCCGCTTGGCTGATTTTACTCTGCACCCTTTCATTATAATCAATGTTTCTGGTGAGTTCTATGGGCCCTTCTAGTGCATTATTCAACCTGCAGGTAGTCTTAGAGACGCCCTAACTCAACGAAGAATCTTTATTCTTTATTGACCTTTTATCATTTAAACAATTAACTGAAAATAACTTCAAGAAAGAAGCACAAACAATGTAGCAAGATGACTTATACAGGACCACTCATGCACAAAACGCCACAAACGTGTCTTACTGGAATTATCTTCCAGCTTCACGTCTTGGAGGTACTGCTGAGAGTTTCTTCAAGATGATGCTGGGAGAAGGCTGGAGAAGCATCCTAGACCTTGCCCAGTCCTCTCAGCATTCCTTTGTCCTCATTCTGGCTCACCTAAATCCTTCCCTCTGTGCCCCACTCTTCTGCATGGACACGGTTAGGTCCTTGCATTTGTCTCTCTGTATGCAGCATTTCTGAACATTTACCATGACCCGGGGGTGTGCTATGCGGGCTTATGCTGGGTCCAAAGCCAGTTAGTAGCATCTCTGCTTTGCAGGACCTCACACTGGTCCCTGGATCCATCCACAGAGGGAGTATTTACCCCAAGGGGATTTGCAAATGAGAGACATCAGCACTTTCCCTCCCCTGCCCCTGCTCCAGGCCAATATTTACCTGCGGAACATGATTCTTTAACAACTCAATTTCCAAGTCTATTTGCTGTATTTTGTCAGCAGCTGTAAAACACTGGCTATGGTTGCCTCCTAGACTAAAATCCCTGCCTCTGCTCAACCCACCCTCATCTGGGTCTTTGTGTTTTTCTGCTCCAAGCTGCACCTCTCGGCTCACATGATATGGAAAGGAGATTTGTAGCCCCTGTCTTTCAGTGGAAGGAAAATAACAACTCAAATGTGCATCAATGATAGACTGGATTAAGAAAATGTGGCACATATACACCATGGAATACTATGCAGCCATAAAAAAGGATGAGTCCATGTCCTTTGTAGCTGGAAACCATCTTTCTGAGCAAACTATCGCAAAGGCAGAAAACCAAACACTGCATGTTCTCACTCACAGGTGGGAATCGAACAATGAGAACACTTGGACACAGGGTGGGGAACATCACACACTGGAGGCTGTTGTAGGGTAGGGGGAAGGGGGAGGGAGAGCATTAGGAGGTATACCTAATGTAAATGACGAGTTAATGGGTGCAGCACACCAACATGGCACATGTATACATATGGAACAAACCTGCACGTTGTGCACATGTACCCTAGAACATAAAGTATAATTGGAAAAAAAAAAAAAAAAGAACTTCCTGGATGAGAGTCACTTCCAGGTGGCTGAGGGCCCCCCACAAAAGTCTCTCACTGCACTCAAAGCCTTCCTCTAAATCAGTACTTCCCACACTATTTGTGAGGAAGAAACAGCTTTGTTTTGTTTTAAATCTCCAGTCCTGGTGGACTGATTCTTTTCTAAAATACAATAAAAATTAATTACTAAGAAAAGAAACTACAATAAATATAACTCCACATTTTATCTTAAATGTAAATAGATAACATTTTGCTAAAATGCAATAAAAGTTGCTAAACTTTCTAAATTCAGTTTCTACACTCAATTTCCTCAATTTCTGAACTTCCAAACTCTTCGTTTCAGAACTTCAACCTCTTCTCAGCTCTCGGGTTTCAACCTCACCTCATCACAGATCAGAAACAAACTGTTCCGCGACCATGTTCAGTGATGGAGATCTGAGACACTGCTCTGTCACAACGAAAGCACAACCATCTCTGCAGGAGCATGAGCGTTATTCACCTCCGTGAAGGTTACGCTTCTATTTCATGTCGCTGGAGAGCAAGTCTTGTGAATGAAAATAAATTGAAATTTTAAAACCCAATTTCATTTCACATATGAATGACTTGGAACAAGGAGTTGAATCCTAGCCAGGTTTTCCAGTGAAGTCAGTTTATCAACAAATCCCCTACACATTAATTTGGAAGCTAAATCTTTCTGATGCAATGAATGAACTTTGTTCGGATTGATTTAGAAGATGATGAGGCAATTAATCAGATCACCAATTAGTTGTTCCAAGTCAATTACACTGACTACCAAGACAGCCCGACTGAAATGGTTGATAATTCCCTTGACCCCATCACGGGACTCAGAAAGGGATTGGCTCATTTACTCAGCTTGCAGCTCTCAACCCCTTGCAGGACAGGGAGCACACAGGTGAGCAGGTACAGAGGCCGGGATGTGCACTTGTGGGCAACGGGCAGCAGCAGAACTCTGTGTGGGCCCACGGCAGCATCTAGGGGTTGCCCAAGACCCCCAGGGCCCCAGAGGATGTGTGTTACAGCATGCTCTTTTAGCTTTGCTGTTTGTGGGTGGCTTAAGTCTTAAACAGCTCAGTGAAGGGACAGTGTGACAGCGTCTTGCACCCACACCCAGGTTGTTGTGTGGGCTCCAGGAAGAAGTGGGTCACACAAACCAATTGAAGGGTGGTCAATGTGCAGGATTTTATTGAGCAGCGGAAGGGGCTCTCAATGGGATGGGGAGCTGGAAAGGGAATGGAGTGGGAAGGGGGTCTTCCCCTGGAGTTTGGCCATCCCCAGCGGAACTCCTCTTCGAGGTCCCACTGTCAAGCCGGCCCTCTGAAGTCAAGCTACTTTTCTCCAACGTCTGGCTGCTGCTTCTCTTCTCTCCTCTGCTGCTCTGTCAGTGAGGCCTGGGGCTTTTATGGGTACAGGATAGGGGGCAGGGTGGGCCAAAAAGCAACATTCAAGCAGGAAAACAAGAATGCATGTTCTTACTTTGGGCCATGGTCCCAGGCTTGACGGTGTGGCCCTCGCTGGGCACCACCCTTTTCCACCCAGCATTTCCCTGCCTTCTGTCCATATCACAAGTAGGTTCATGGATGACATGTATGTTTTCTCTAAGTAATAGGCTTAATGTTCCTCTTTATAATACTCTAAGAACTTGAAAATTCAAAAGGCCTTCTAAAAACTGGAATCCGTGTTTAAATAGTTTATGTATAATTTATGCTGAAAAAGAGGAAAATACAAATGATATATATTAATTCAACAGTTAGATTCTCTAATACAAATGAATAAATAGATGTACAACAACAAGCATGATGAGATCATTACATTGACTATATATTTATTCCTAAATAGGTAGTGGAATAAATATGTAGTGAAAAAATGTTCATTGAAGAGGGATACTTTTCTAAATACAACTTTCTATAGTATCATCATAACTCAAGTGGCAGTTTATGTTACCATCATAACTAAAGCAGCCACAAAGAATTCAGCTGCGCTGATAAAGATGAACTGCATCTGTTGAGTGGGTACCTCCTAGAGAGACTAAGATGCTATCAGTGAGGAGGAACGTGATAGCCCATGGGCAGCTCTCCTCTCGTTATTGTTGCAAAAGCTGCCTGTAGGACACTGTGATGAGCACTTCCAATGCATTACTGCCTTCACTGTTAGCAACATCCTGTGTGATGAGCCCTATTATTATTATCCCCATTGCATTTTACAAATGAGATAGTAATTTCTTATAATGCGATGTAAGGGTGGATGATAGGTCCCGAAAAGTCTATAGCTATCTCTTCCTTTGGGTTAATTGGAACTATCCCTATTCATTTCAAATTTAAGTATTTCTAAGAGAATAGATGTTTTTATTGTTTATTAATACTGTGAAGAAACAACAGATTATAAGTCGAATAAATAAATGTGTGTTCATATGTACTTTAAAATGACATTGCTCAAATAAGGGATAGTAAAGTAATCGTTAAGAACCCTTTAAGACGCCAGGCGCAGTGGCTCACGCCTGTAATCCTAGCACTTTGGGAGGCCGAGACGGGCGGATCCCGAGGTCAGGAGATTGAGACCATCCTGGCTAACACGGTGAAATCCCATCTCTACTAAAAAATACAAAAAACTAGCCGGGCGAGGTGGCAGGCACCTGTAGTCCCAGCTACTCAGGAGGCTGAGGCAGGAGAATGGCGTGAACCCAGGAGGCGGAGCTTGCAGTGGGCTGAGATCCGGCCACTGCACTCCAGCCTGGGCGACAGAGCAAGACTCCCTCTCAAAAAAAACAAAAAAAAACCCTTTAAGAAATCTATTTGCAGTAAGGCGATTGTTAGAATGACTATTATTACTCTAATGGTAGTAATTGGTAATATCTGCTTTAAAACTTTTAAAGTACCATTTTTTTCAGTTTCTATGAATATCAAAGATACTACACTAAATACTTTACATATTCTATGAGATAAGAAATATTACTCCTATGTTACAACAAACTAAAATTTAAAGAATTTTAGTTAAGTGCTGAAGGTCAAGTAGCCCAAAAGTGGTGAAAATGAGATCCAAACCCAAATCTTTCTGATGACAAAATCTGTTCAATACAACCAATTCTTTTCGATTCGAAGGATAATCCTAAGCAATCTGGTAGAAATCACATTTTACGCATATCATACAAAAAGTAGTAGAGTCAGATGAGGAAATCCTATAGGAATTAAGACCAACTGAAGGATCTTAGGCAGGAGGATGCAGGGCATCTGATAGCTTCTTTTCTGTCTTGAAGGATGCAATACAGGCGTAGGGTTCCGGAAGAGGGGGAAGAAGGAGGAAGGAGGAAGGGGGTGAAGAAGGAGGACAAGGAGGAGGAGGAGAAGAGGGGAAAGAAAATGTCATCTGAGAGACCCAAATAGGTATCCCTTTATTAACTAAGATGGACTCTAAGGTTAAGGAATTAAAATTTACCTAGAAGTCTAGGGTTTCAGCCTTGGCTGGCATGACAACTTCCTAAATTCCTAAGGCTGCAAGAAAAACCACAGTCTTGCCAAACTCCCTCAGAATAGGAGTTATCAGAGCCCTCCTACTTCTGATTTAAAACCCAGACCACGACAACTCTGACTGGGCAGACGGTTGGCCTTGCCAACATTTCTTCCCATAAGCAACTGCAGACCTTAAGCCAGTTTCAGCAACTCACAGAGGCCGTGCAGAAACTGTCTTTGTGTAGTTCACCTTTTGACGTAGAGAGCCAAATGCCACCTCATCTTAATGCTAAAACCCACTCCAACGTGAACATGAGATGTATGTTACATATATGGTACCCACTGCACATGTACTCAACCCCCTCGTTAATATGTATAGCTTTCCACCTACACCTGCCAAGTATGCAGGACTGTGTTGTATGATGCAGACCCTGTGAGGCAGAAAACCCAACCTTCTCTCCCCCTCTTCCAAGAGAGGGCACCCACAGCGCACACCAGAAACTGTCTCTTCCCAATCTGCAAAATGGAATCGCAATACAGTTCTCCTCCCCACTATTCAGATCTCCTGGTGATCTTTGCAGTGATGAAGAAAAAGAAGAAGAAAGAGATTAAGAATGAGGAGAGAAACGTAATTATCTTTTCTGCAAAGCAAAGAGGGTAGAGTTGGGGAACTGATGAACTGACTTCAGCTCCAGTTGACATTTTCAGGGAGTGGCAAGAACAGTCAACAACAAAAGACAATACAAAACCTCAACACACTAGAAATGGTGCCAGGAGTGGGTGATACACTCTTAGGGCTTAGAAAATCATACTATGATACTTTTTAAAGATGATTATTTAATTTATTTATTATTTTTCATTCTTTTGCTTTTTAGAGACAAGGTCTCTCTGTGTTACCCAGGCCAGAGTACAACGGGCAATTGTAGCTCACTGCAGCCTCCAACTCCTGGGCTCAAGTGATCCTCCAACCTCAGCCTCCCAAGTAGCTAGCACTACAGGCATGCGCCACCATGTCCGGCTAATTTTTTTTTTTTTTTTTGTAGAGGCAGAGTCTGCCTAAGTTATCCAAGCTGGTCTTAAACTTCTGGCCTCAAGCAAATACAAATACCATAAACTGGGCAGCTTAAACAACAGAAACAAATTGTCTTGTAATTTTGGAGGCTAGAAGTTTGAGGTGAAGGTGTCGGCAGGGTTGGTCCCCTCTGAGTCCTCTCTCCTTGGTGCGTAACTGGCCTTTTTCTCCCTGTGTCCTTGTATGGCCGTCTTCTAGGTTTGCCTGTGTCCTAATCTCTTCTTAAAAGGACCACAGTCATGTTGAATCCAGGCCCACCCATATAACCTCAGTTTTAACTTAAGTATCTCTGTAAAGACCCTATCTCCAAATACAGCCATATTGTAAGCTCCTATCTGTTTAAACCATGTTGACTCAGATGATTTATTCTTGCCTTAAAAGCATTGCTAATGTTCACAGAAGAATATGCCAAAAGATTTCATTTCTCTAGAAATATATTAGGCAACAATATAAATTTGAAAAGGTGGCTCTGAGTCGAAAGGTACAGAATTGCAGGTATCTGCCTCAAATTCACATATGAAGACCAGACCTAAACCTGGGCAGCATACCCTTGCCAGAAACAGGAGAGCCGATGAACAGATACTCGGTGGGATCTGCAGAAGCCTCTCCAGCCACTGGGCCTCGTTTCTCACTTGTTTCTCTCCAATCGAATTCCTGAAACTTGGCTTGCTCCTCCTTTGAATTGGGATTTGATGATTAAATTTAGGCCTTCCCAGCTTCATATCTTCAAAGTCAGGCCTCCCTAAAGACCCTTTAGTTAAAAATAGGACTCTTGGGTCGAGCACAGTGGCTCACGCCTGTAATCCCAGCACTTTGGGAGGCCGAGGCGGGCGGATCACAAGGTCAAGAGATTGAGACCATCCTAGCCAACGTGGTGAAACGCCGTCTCTACTAAAAATACAAAAATCAGCCGGGCGTGGTGGCGAGCGCCTGTAGTCCCAGCTACTCGGGAGACTGAGGCAGCAGAATCACTTGAACCCGGGAGGCAGAGGTTGCAGTGAGCCGAGATCATGCCATTGCACTCTAACCTGGCAACAGAGTGAGACTCCATCAAAAAAACAAACAAACAAAAAAAACTCTCCTTCATCTTCCCACTTCAGACAGCCTGTGGCACATAATAAACCTGGGTTCTTACCCACGGGGACCCATACTTTGGTACAAATTTGTTTCTCTCATACCCAAAAGATCCTCACTGTTTCCCCAAGAAGGGTGTTTCATCATTATCAAGGAACAGTAATTTTCACGATGAGAATGTTGGAAGATTTGTTACAATAAACCAACTTTTGCTGATGATGTTGTCTGAATCAGAAAAGAATCAACTGAGGAGCGCAAAACCAGTGTTTCTCCCACTGAGCTTTCTATTTTACAAATGTGCCATTACCTCTGGCTTGTTTCCACTGAAAAGACGTTTCACAAAGGAACATTTAGTTCACTGCCACAAACAATACTGCATAAAAGTGGTGCATAAATGCTGTCATGGGCACTCTTTTATGGACCATTTTATTCTTTCTATAACTGACAGGAATTTCTCTCAAAGCTCCAAAAAGTGATGCCTGGAAATTAAATTATAATATGCATTTTCTATCATTCTATTTCAGGCATATCAAAATTTCTCATTCATACAAATAAGCTAGAATATTGTAGAATGTTTTGCTGAAAATATCAACAATTTACAATAAAGCCTTCACATTTAATCTGTACAATAACCATTTTGACTATTAATGAAACTGAAAAAAGAAGCTGAAGAAAAAATGTGGGAAAAAAAGGAGCTTATATCAATAGACTATCTCTTTTTAGGAATATAAATCTGACAATTTTTCTTGAAAATGTTAACAACAGATGGGTAAAACGTTTTGTTTTATAAGCAACTAAATATTTTATCTTTAAAAGTTCTTCTCTTTTACAATACAGAATAGAGATTTAATTTAATTTATTTTATTTTATTTTATTTATTTATTTATTTTTTTTGGAGACAGTCAATTGAGTCTCCTGCCTCAGCCTCCTGAGTAACTGGGACTACAGGCATGCACCACCATGCCTGGCTAATTTTTTTTTTTTTTTTTTAATAAAGTTGGGGGGTTTTGCCATGTTGGCCAGGCTGGTCAAAAAATTCCTGATCTCAAGCGATAAACCTGCCTCAGCCTTTCAAAGTGCTGGGATTGCAGGTGTGAGCCACTGTACTTGGCCAGGAGATTTTATTTAAACATTGTGGTATGCAGAATAATGGCCCCCAAATAAGTACATATTCTAATCTCCAGAATTTGTGAATATGCTATGAGACTTGGAAGGAGGAATTAAGGTTGCAGGTGGCATTAAAGTTGCTAATCAGATTACCTTAAAATAAGGAGATTATCCTGGATTATTGGGGCGGGCCCGAGGTAACTACAGGGGGGTCCTTTTTTTTTTTTTTTTTTTTTTTTTTTTTTTTTTTTTTTTTGAGACGGAGTCTCGCTGTGCTCCCAGGCTGGAATGCAGTGGCGTGATCTCGGCTCACTGCAAGCTCCGCCTCCCAGGTTCACGCCATTCTCCCGCCTCAGCCTCCCAAGTAGCTGAGACTACAGGTGCCCGCCACCACGCCCGGCTAGTTTTTTGTATTTTTAGTAGAGACGGGGTTTCACCATGTTAGCCAGGATAGTCTCGATCTCCTGACCTCGTGATCCACCCGCCTCGGCCTCCCAAAGTGCTGGGATTACAGGCTTGAGCCACCGCGCCCGGCCTACAGGGGGGTCCTTAAATAGAGAGGAGAACAGGGCAGAGGTACCAGAGCCAGAGGACTGGCATTAGGGGAGACTGGGCCAACCACTGCCAGCTTCAAAGATGGAGGGAGGGCCCCCAGCCAAGGAATGTGCACATGCACTAAAGGTGGGAAAAGGCAAGAAACAGATTCTGCAGCAGAGCTTCCAGAAGGGAATGTAGCCCGGCCCACACCTTAATTTTAGCACAGTGAGACCAGTGTCGAATGTCTGACCTCCACAACTGCAAGTTAATCAATCTGAGGCCAGGTACAGTGGCTCACTCCTGTAATCCCACTGCTTTAGGAGGCAGAGGCAGAAGGAGCACTTGAGACCAGGAGTTTCAGATCAGCCTGAGCAACATAGCGATACTCTGTCTCTACTTAGTTAAATAGTTGAGTTGTGTTGCTTTAAGCTACTGGGTTTGTAGCAATTTGTTATAGCCACATTAAGGAACTCCTACACACAAATTAAACTGTTGCAAACTCATAATTTTTGGAAAACCTCATCTGACCTTCTCCAAGAAGTCTTCTCTGAACCATAATGTTGTGATGAGATCTTCACGCCTGCCCTCCCACAGCATACTGTGCGTTTATCTGTTACAGAATGTGTTAGACTGCACAATGAGTTTCCATTTATTTTTCTGTAACCTCTGCTACACCAACGGTACCATAAAGGTAGGGACAATGTCTTTAATTTCCACCTGAAGTGCTCCTCCCAAAACATTTATCCATGGCTGGGTGTGGTGGCTCACACCTGTAATCCCAGCACTTTGGGAGGCCAAGGCGGGTGGATCACGAGGTCAGGAGTTTGAGACCAGCCTGGCCAACATGGTGAAACCCTGTCTCTACTAAAAATACAAAAATTAGCCAGGCGTGGTGGCACATACCTGTAATCCCAGCTACTCTGGAGGCTAAGGCAGGAAAATCGCTTGAACCCAGGAGGCAGAGGTTGCAGTGAGCCGAGATCAAGTCACTGCACTCTGGCCTAGGCGACAGAGCAAGGCTCTGTCTTGGAAAAGAAAAAAAAAAGAGAAACACACACACACACACACACACACACACACACACACACTCTTATCCAAAACTTAGCAGCAGCAAACTATGTAGCTTACCCTGGGAGCTTAATATTTTTTCAAACAAAGAGTGACTCAAATTATGAACCCACCTGCACTCGTACCCATGAAACCAATGATAAAAGTATTTTAAAGCATCACAACTATTATGGAATGGCTTGTCTCATAAAGAAAGCAATCCATGGCCGGGCGCGGTGGCTCAAGCCTGTAATCCCAGCACTTTGGGAGGCCGAGGCGGGTGGATCACAAGGTCAGGAGATCGAGACTATCCTGGCTAACATGGTGAAACCCCGTCTCTACTAAAAATACAAAAACCTAGCCGGGCGCGGTAGCGGGCGCCTGTAGTCCCAGCTACTCGGGAGGCTGAGGCGGGAGAATGGCGTGAACCCGGGGGGCGGAGCTTGCAGTGAGCCGAGATCGCGCCACTGCACTCCAGCCTGGGAGACACAGTGAGACTCCGTCTCAAAAAAAAAAAAAAAAAAAAAAAAAAAAAAAAAAAAAAAAAAAAAAAAGAAAGCAATCCATGACCACGAAACAGATAACAGGGCAAAACACAGAGCCTTAAATACAATTGTTCTGTGTTGTAACCGAGTGGACTGGCATGTCCTTCCCCAAGCTGTCAGGTCATTTACAGTGAAAACAGTGGCACCTGCTGTTACTGTTAAAAAGTCTAAACCTACTAAACAATTGGAATTTGCCCAATGGCTAGCCTTAGAAAATAAACAGTTAGAGAAAATACATTTTGTCTTTGGAAGTTCCCAACATTTGTTTTTCTCTCTCTGTTTAATCATTTCCACTGGTGATGATGTTCTTTTCTGATGTCCTCAGATACTTGCCAGCTGTTTCCTTCCAATAATTTCCCTTAGAACATTATTCACTCTTAGTGTGAATTTAAGTAAGTGGGTCTTTGCATTTTGAGCATTTTGACCAATTTGGAACACAAGATATTGCCTCCTGTTAAAGTATTTTCAGTGTTAGCAAACACATGTTGAGGATGCCGTGTGATTAACACATATTTAGAATGACACACATGTTTAGAATGACACACATGTTAAGGATAAAACACACATTAAGGATAGCATGTGATTAATCAGTTTTAAGGATGACAAACATAGTAAGGCAGGCAGAAGTTTTTTTCTCTGCTTAAACTCCTTCCTAAGCATTGCACTGTGAGTTAGGTTCCAATCTAACAACTTATTCTGAGGTCAGTTTTGTTTTGCTTTGTTTTTTTGAGACAGAGTCTCCCTCTGTGGCTCAGGCTGGAGTGCAGTGGCATAATCTCAGCTCACTGCAACGTCCACCTCTGGGGCTCAAGTGATTCTCCTGCCTCAGCCTCCCGAGTAGCTGGGAATACAGGTGCCCACCACCACGCCCTGCTAATTTTTGTATTGTTTTTTTTAAGTAGAGATGGGATTTCGCCATGTAGACCAGGATGGTTGACTTCCCGATCTCAGGTGATCCGCCCTTTCCAGTCTCTCAAAGTGCTGGGATTATAGGCATGAGCCATTGCGCTTGGCCTGTTCTGAGGTCATTTTAAACTTCGTGACTTTTTCTATTACAGAAAGCAGAAATAAAGTTCACATCATGTATATTAAAATCATGGGTAAGAAAAGTAAAACTTGCAAACCCTTAGAAGAAATAAAAGATAGTGTCACTATGGCCTTAAGGTAGGTGGAGTGAATTGAAACAGCAGTTTTATTTCCTCCCATATGCATTACAGCATTGATTGAATCTGTTCTCCAGTCATCTGCCTCAGTCATACCTCACACCTCTCCATACGAGTGTCTCCTCTACATGCAAGCGTGTCTGCCGCTGGCTTTTCCTACTCTTCCTTTTGACCTCTTTGCCTGTCTCGGTGCCAACACCACACTGTTCTATGTAAGATAGTTTTGTAAGACTTTCTAAGTCTTTAAAAACAGGTCCTTAGTAAGAAGGCTTGCCTTAATAGCTGGGAGAAGTCCTCTACCTGGATCTTCTTCAAAATTGACTTGCCTGTTCCTGAAGCTTTTCTCCTTCATATGTATTTTAGACTCACGTCATGCTTCCGCTCTTCTGGGCTCTTTACTGGAATCATATTGCATTTTTAGTGAGGACTGACCACTTTATCATATTAAGTTTCTCATTTAGGAACAGAGTATGTTTTGCCATTTATTTAGATTTTTGTAAAGGTCCTTCATTAAAGTGTTTTTGCTAGATTCACAATTAGAAACTCCCGTGGATTCTTCCCATTCACAGGGGAGTTGATTTTTTCTCACTTAATTGAGAGCTGCAGCTTGCATGTAGAATGGAGTTGCTGCGGCCTCTTTTGCTTATCAATTTGTAGTATGTGTATGATATACGAAAAATGATACACATGACTATTTTAGTATCTGCAAAGCATTTAATTATATAAATACGTTATATTTTATTTAAGAAAACTCTTCTTGATAGTTTTTTATGTTCCATATTTGTTTGTAGTAAAAAAAAAATGCTGCAGGGAACATTTTAATTTTTATACCATTGGGCCCTTGTGAGAATATAACTGTGGGAGAAATTTCATGAAGTGAAATTTCATGAAGTGAAATTTCTGGTAAAAACAAGTGCATGCATTTAAAATTTATAGAGATAATGCTGAAGTGCTTTAAAAAAAAAAAAAAAAGCAAGAAAAATATAGTGCTACACCATACCCAGAGGATGAAAATACATAATTACCATCACTTCACAAACCTCACTCGTCTTTGTTTTATGGAACAGTTTTATCCCATAGATATTAATAATAAATATCCCATCATTACTGTGACTTTTCTTTAGTTATAAGTAACCCTGGCTTTTTTCCTTACATGTGTATATACATTTGTAAAGTTTTAAAAAATTATTAATGGTCTGAGCCAAGAGAAATTTAATACTCTAGGCTTTCTATAGCAACTTAAAACATGCAAAGTTAAACTAAACTTAGGGAAAGAGTTGATCTCCCTCAAAGGTGGAAATCAGGGAACATACCTAGAAGCAAAGATTAAATCAAGATCAGCCTAATTTGAATTTCTCAATGGGTCATTTTAAACAGAAAACACATTGAAAGTTGAAGTCAATGCTGTGGTCACTGTCACAAGTAAGACCTAAGACAACAAAATTATGGAATTTTAGGGTTGAAAGTAAACTTGAAGAAAATCTAGCCTCATCTTTTTTTTTTTTTTTTTTTGAGACAGAGTCTTGCTCTGTCGCCCTGGCTGGACTACAGTGGCTTGATCTTGGCTCACTGCAAGCTCTGCCTCCTGGGTTCATGCCATTCTCCTGCCTCAGCCTCCCTAATAGCTGGGATTGCAGACGCCCACCACCACACCCAACTAATTTTTTGTATTTTTAATAGAGACGGAGTTTCACCTTGTTATCCAGGATGGTCTCGATCTCCTGACCTCGTGATCCACCCGCCTTGGCCTCCCTAAGTGCTGGGATTACAGGCATGAGCCACCGCACCCAGCCTAGCCTCGTCTTTTTTGAAAGGTGAATCTGTCTTTGTAAGTTCAACAGAAAGATGAAATGTTTTATTCAAACTCATAAGTAGCAAAGTTAAGTGACTAGCAAATAGGTAACACTATGATCATTTGTTGAGTGAACAAGAAAGAATGAATGAATGAATGGTACTAGGATTGGTGCCTGGGTTTTTCAGAAAGTTGGAGGCGCTTTCTCCTTACACTTTGCTGTTACGAGTCAGTGTGCTGACATTCCATACATTTCTATAATCGTACATTTAGAGGCACTGAGCTAATCCCTTATTTTTAATTTCCAACAATCATCGCTTTTAATTTATGATTAATTCAGAAATAAAGGTTTTCCAAAAGCATGTATTATGTTCATGACATGCAACCTTGGAAAACACCATATTTGGTTAAACCACTGCATATTTTTCTTTCTGAGGTAAAAGTACTTTGACATCTCTGTATTTGTTTGCTAAGGCCATGGTAACAAAGTACTGCAAACTGGGTAGGTTAGAAAAAAGAAATTTATTATGTAGCCATTGTGGAAGTTGGAAGTCCAGGATCAAGATATGGCAGGGTTGCTTTCTTCTGAGCTTGAAGGCGGAGTCTGTTCCATGCCGCGTCCTGAGGTTATGGTTATTGGTGGGCGACCCTTAGCATTCCTTGGCTTGTAAAGGTTTCACCCCCAATATTTGCCTTTATCTTCACATGGCATTTTCCCTGTGTGTGTATGTCTGTCTCTGCATCCAAATTTTCCCTTTTTATAAGGACATGAGCCATCCCAGAGTGAGGCCCACCCAATGATGTCATTTTAGCTTAATTATATCTGTAAAGACCATCTCCAAATAAAGTCACACTCTGCGGCATTGGGGGTTAGGACCCCAACATATCTGTTTGGGTAGACACAATTAAACCTTTAACACTCAATATTCACTTGATTGCCCTTCTAAGTTTCAGTCACAATCTATTCTGATTTTTTTTTAATCGCTTTCTAATTTCACTAAAACAATGAATTTCACTATACCATAGGATATATTTTTGTAACATAGCAAATTGCATAGACAATTTCGGATATTTAATTTCTGTGTTGGAGTTATTTGTGTTAATATAAACGGAAACTACCTGTAGGTGTTAAAATTAGGTGGAATGCTACTCAAAATAATTATTTGTGAATGTTTGGGCGTTTGTTTATCTAGGTTATCCATCAGTGACATTTGGATGCTATGGGAACACACTCTGAAGTGGTAATTACTAGACTTATACAGCATCTATTTTCAAAGAAATAAAAACACTATAACCTGCCAGTGTTTCATTTTCCTGGCCACTCACAATAGGGTTAATGATACCAAACTATCTCCCCCAAGATCAGAGATGTTATGATGACTTATTAATAGGTATGACCCGTGAAACTAAACTAATATCTTGGGAACCCAAATCAGTGAGCCAAAGGGAAAAGTCAAGCTGGGAACTGTCAAACCTGCCTCCCATTTTATTCCTAAGTAAGACAGCTATAAGGATTTTAAAAAGCTACATACTTTTCTCACAATTTGTCCACAAGGAAATTCCTTGTGGACCAAGGACAGACAGATCTCAAAGCCATCCCCCTGAGGCTCACGGGTGAGACAAGTGCATATCCGATCACTTCCTCTGCCCTACTGTTTCACTGAGCCAGACTAAGGCATCAGTGACTGTTCCTCTACCCTCCTCTCAAACATAAATTGTGTGTTCAGTAAAAGTCTAATCAGAGACTCAAAATAATGCAACCATTTGCTTCTTATCTACCTACGACCTGGAAGCCCCACTTGGAGTTGCCCTGCTATTTTGGACCCAACCAATTCACATTTTACATATATTGGTGGATGTCTCATATCTTCCTAAAATGTGTAAAAGCAAGTTGTGGCTGGGCGCGGTGGTACACGCCTGTAATCCCAACACTTTGGGAGGCGGAGGTGGGCAAATCACGAGGTCAGGAGTTCGAGACCAGCCTGACCAACATGGTGAAACCCCGTCTCTACTAAAAATTAAAAAAAAAATACAAAAAAAAAAAAAAAAAGATTAGCTGGGCGTAGTGGTGGGCGCCTGTAATCCCAGTTACTCGGGAGGCTGAAGCGGGAGACTCGCTTGAACCTAGGAGGCTGAGGTTGCACTGAGCCAAGATTGCACCACTGCAATCCAGCCAGGGCGACAGAGTGAGACGCCGTCCCCCGCCCCCCAAAAAAATTGTGCCATGACCATGTTGGCCTCAAGTCATCGGGACCTCCTGGGTCATGGGCACGCCCTTAACCTTGGCAAAATTAACTTTCTGAATTGATTGAGACCTGACTCGGATATTTTGTGTGCGCACACCCAAATTCTCCCTAGAAGACAGGTGATGGGGCAGAGTGTGTTTCTGTCTGTCACTCCTATTATTGCCTTTGTTCTGGTTCCTTTGGGCTCTTCAATAAGGAGGTACGTGTTTACCTGCAGCCCAGAACCGACTGCCCTATGGAGAGTTTGGGGTAGACACGTTGTGACTTTTTCTCACAGTATTACCTTCCACATTCCTTCCAAAGCTTTAGCTTGTTCCAGCCGACTGCAGCCATCTACCCACCATTTATTTTTATTTTCTTTTTTTTTCAGAGCCCATTAGGAGACAGAGGGAGATTTAAGTCTGTATTTGCCATACAAGGGAAAAAAGAGGGAGGAGGTGAAGGGAGGAAGGAAGAGAGGCTCTGAGAAACCGAGAAGGTCAGACTTGCTGCGGACTTCCTCCAAGGCCTACCCCACCCTCTCCAAGCATGGCTAATCCCAGGGCCCCTTCTGGCCCACAATGCAGGGCCACCCACTCGTACGCGGGTCTCCTTCAGCCTCTCTGGGGGTTCCCAGAAGGGCCCTTGGGCACTTGGGCCATATCAGGGGGCTCAGGTGCATCTTCCTAGACACGACACGCAGAGGAACGCGGAGGCAGCAGCGGGGGCCACTGGCTCCCATGCAGGAACTCGGAGCTGTGCTTTACTGGGGGCCATCCGTGATACGTGTGACACCGTGGGGCCCTGGCCGTGGGACTGGCCATGAGGCCTTGAGACCTCATCCAAGAAGCCCCCCAGCCCCCAAGGTTCAGGCCTGGAGGGGCAGCAGGACGCCTTTGAAGCTCAGCTCAGCCCTACAAACAGGACTAAGGCCAGAGAGGACTACCAAGGTTCACCTGGCCCAGCTTCCAGCAGCCCCTGAGCAGGCCACTAGCCTCACCTGAGCAGCTCGGTCCATCACCAAGCCCCACCCTCTTCTGCCAGCCCTGCCCCGCCCCCACAAGGCCCCACCTCTCGCATGCAAGCCCCGCCCCCAAGGCCCTGCTCTCCTGCAAGCTCCTCTCCCACTAGGCTCCACTCCTCACCTGCAAAGAGCCACCCCTCACTAAGCTCCTCCCCTCACTTGCCCAGCCCCGCCCAACATAGCACGCCCTTCCAGGAGCCCCTCTTCTCACCCGCGCAGCCCCGCCCTTCACCAGGCTCCACTCTATCTGCATAGACACGCCTCTCTCCACGCCCCACTTCTCCCTTGCCCACTTCCCCCTCCTATCAACTGTCCACATCCTGCTGCTGGCCACACCCCGCCCCTTTCGGCAAGCCGGCCGCGCCCTTTTTACCCGTGACCACGCCCCTCGCCTTGCCCACCTCCTTCCGCATGTCGGCCCCGCCCCTCCCGCCTATCGCCCTCTGCACCGCCCTCCCGCCCGTCCCAGAGCAGTGGAGGCCCGCCCTTTTCATCTACAGCCTATCGCAGAGGACGTTGCCTTTCGCGGTGACCAATAGAAGTGGTGATCGTCACAGCAAGCCCCGCCCCACGCCCTACGTCGGGTTAAGTGGGGTCCCTCGCCAGCCCTGCGCTGGTCATACGCCATGTGGCGCTGCGGCGGGCGGAAGGGGCTGAGTGCGCTGAGGCGGCTGAGCGGCGGGTGAGACGCTGCGGTCGGCGGCTAGAAGTGCTCGGCGTGCTGGCTCCCGGGAGAGGAAGGTCCAGGGCGAGCCGGAGACGTAGGGGTCTGCGTCTTTGAACCCAGGGCTGGCAGCTCCCCGCACCGTGGGCGCCCCGCACCCCGAGCCCCTGCCGGGTCCTGTGCGCCGAGCCCTTCCTGGGGTTCCCGCATCCGAGGCCCGAGGACCCCGGAGCTCCTGCCCGCTTCCGGGGCGATGCCCCGGGCTGGGGGCCGGGCCTGCTCGTGGCGCTCCCGGCAGGGCCCTCCATTGGCGTGGGCTTTAATGGGGGTAGTAAATGGGGCCGGCAGTTGTGGTTCTCGCTGGTATCTTTGCTCCTAGTTCATTTTTGTTGGAGGCCGAGTCCTTAAGAGACCCGAGGCGCCCACAGCCCACTCTTAAAGTCCGGCTGTGTTCAGAGAACTGAAGCCTCCCGGAATTTAACTGTTTTGGTTTTTTAATGACTCAGTTTATGGGGGAAAAAAATGACGAAGCGGTTTAGTGTTCATGGTAATCCACGTGCCCGTATTTAATGTAACAGTTCAGCGCTGCCGGCCCAGGCCGGGGGGAGACACGGGGCGTCCGTGGCGTGAGTTTGGCAGCAGGTTACTGGAAAGTTCGGGGGAGACCCTGGCCTTACCGCTCAGGGGTTTCCTATCATGTCCTTGCTGATAAGTAACTTCTTAAAATGCTTCTCTGTCGCATAATTCTGAAATTTGCTAAATCAGTAAGCAAATGTTGACTATAGCATATCTTCCTAATATTGCCAGTGACTGAATAGGTGTTTTTTTTTCCCTGTACGTATCTTTAAAATATTTCGGTGGGATACATTAATGTAGAAAATCCCATAAGACATATAATACAATTTGAGAGAATAATGGGGGGGGGTGTGTGTGTGTGTGTGTGTGTGTGTGTGTGTGTGTGTGTTTTAAGAGACAGGATCTTGCTCTGTTGCCCAGGCTGGTTTTGAACTCCTGGGCTCAAGTGATCCCCCTCCTCAGCCTCTCACATTGCTGGGCTTACAGGTGTCAGCCATCTCATCCAGGTGAGACTAATTAGAAAATAAGTAGGTTGGCGCGGTGGCTCACACCGGTAACCGCAGCATGTTGAGAGGCCAAGGCGGGCGGACCGCTTGAGGTCAGGAGTTTAAGACCAGCCTGGCCAACATGGTGAAACCGCGTCCCTACTAAAAATACAGAAGTTAGCTGGGCGTGGTGGTGAGCACTTGTCCCAGCCACTCAGGAGGCTGAGGCAGGAGAATTGCTTGAACCCAGGAGGTGGAGGTTGCAGTGAGCCGAGATTGCACCACTGCACTCTAGCCTGGGCAACAGAGCAAGACTCTTGTCAAAAAAAAAAAAAAAGAAAGTGTCCCCATGACCAAGCCAAAGATTTCCCCTGACTGCTCATAACCCTCTCCCTCCCTCTTAGATGAGCACTGTCATGAGATAGAGAAATGTCCTTGCTTTTTAAAAATATTTTACCATCTCTATGCATTCTGACAATATCTTTTTACCTGTTTGATTAATACCTGTTTAGGATAATACTGTATCTTGTGTATCTTTTGTTTAACATTATGTGACCCGCATCTTTGTTACATCCAGTTGTAGGCCCTTTTATTGGTTAGTTTTTTTTTTAATTGAATGATTAGTCTGCAGTTTATCCATTTGCTGTCCTTACACCTCCAGGTGAGTTGAGTTTGGGACGGTCAGAGTTCGTGCTGACAATCTTGTCTGTGAGTGCTGGAGCAGCAGTGTAAGGTGTGGAGGATATAGACCAACAAGTGAATGGATTTCCAGTATTCAGATTTTCTTTTCTTTTTTTTTCTTTTTTTTTTTGACGCCCAGGCTGGAGTGTACTGGTGTGATCTCAGCCCACTGCAGCCTCTGCTTCCCGGGTTCACCGATTCTCCTGCCTCAGCCTCCCAAGTATCTGGGACTACAGGCACCCGCCACCACGCCTGGCTAATTTTTGTATTTTTAGTAGAGACTGGGTTTCACCATATTGGCCAGGCTGGTCTCGAACTCTTCGGCTTCCCAAAGTGCTGGGATTACAGGTGTTAGCCACCATGCCCTGCCTCTTCAGCTTTCTAAAGAATGCCAAGTGTTTTTCTAAAGTTGTTCCACTTTGTACTCCCTGTGGGACAGGTAGCAGTGTATGGAGCAGTATGAGAGCAGTATGAGTAGCAGTGTGTGAGAGTTCCTGGTAATATTAGGTTTTTTAAGTTTTCACCAATTCGGTAGGCATGTAATGGGATTTAACTGTAGTGTGAATTTCTTGCTATATTGTGAAGGCTTGTGAGGATTCTGTGAGGAAAAGAAACACTTTTGTTTAACAGTTTCTTAAGGGGAATTTAAACCATAATTGTATTATAGTTATTTTTGAACATGTATAAAGAAAAGGTTTCCAACACTGAAGCTTTAGTTAAGATAAAAGGTCATTAAAATGGGAAGGACCTTACCAGAAATTAGTCTTCTGGAATGTGCAAGATTTTGGAAGATGCAGTATTTAATTTTTTTCTAATTAATAATCTTTATCACATGAGAGTATTTTCACTGTGGCTGAATAATGTTAGCCAGATAATTTTCCTGCAGCTCATCTAACTTAGATAACTTTTAATCTAGGCATGCACACCACAGAGCGTGGCGATGGAACAGTGACCGGGCTTGTGAGAGGGCTCTACAGTATCAACTAGGAGACAAGATTCACGGATTCACCGTAAACCAGGTATGGGTCCTTCTCAGCACCTCCTCATAAATCCACATACATTGCAGGTGTGGCTTCTGGCATAGGTACGGGCCCTTCAGGGTGGAGACTAGCCTTGTCCTCGTGTCCCAAGGCCCTGGCCCAGCTCCTGTTGCATGATAGCTACTCGGCTGAACAGAGCTTGTGAGAGAAATGACCCCCGGTCCCTTCCTGGAATCCCGCGAAGCCTGATTCTTGTCAGATTTGAGAGAGTAACACTTCCAGCTGGGTCTCTGTCATCAGACACACTAGGGTTTCTGCAGCCAAACCTGATGATTCGCTGAGTGTGAGCATGAAGACTCAGTGCCCTGATCTGTTCGGTCAGGTTTTGCCATCAAATAGTTTGCTCTAAACTTCTGCAGAATCTTTCAGTTTTCTGAGACTTTTGGGTTTCAAAATTATAAAGAAGAAATTGTGGACTTATACTTACTTGGGTTTGTATTAAAATGGATTCATTTGTTTTTTGTTTTGTTATTTGCTTAAACCTTTTCCATTTTTTTTTTTTTTTAGCATAGTAACTAAAAATGACAACACTTCACATATTTGGCCAGCTGTTGGCTCTGTGCTATGCTTGATGTTGTAGCAAATGTAAAAGACAAACAGCTTACCGTCTAGAAAGACTGATGTGGCTGTGACTGGAGGCACATGGTGGACGCCATGGGGGGGCCAAGGACAAGGGCGGGAGCTGCTGCTGCTAGGAGGAGAGGGAAGAGCTCCTGGAGAGGGTGGTGTGAGAAAGCAGCTGCCTCTGGGCAGGGCTCCAGCAAGGGAGTTAGGGAAGTGACTAGGGGGTTCCAGTCAAGGTCCAGGCATGGGAGTCCTGACAACAGACTCAGTGCATTTGTGAAATCCTGCAAAGGCCGGGCAAAGAGACCTGGGTTTATAGTACTGGTGACTCTTAATAAGGGCCTCACCCAGAGTGGTAGATTCTTCTCCTTTATTTTTCAAATTTTATAGAAATGTACTTATTTTTGAGACTGGGACTCACCCTGTCGCCCAGGCTGGAGTGTGGTGGCGTGATCTTGGCTCACTGCAGCCTCGAACTTCTGGGCTCAAGCGATCCTCTCACCTCAGTCCCCCAAATAACTGGGACAAGGTGCCACCACGCCTGGCTCATTTTGTGTGTGTGTGTGTCTGTGTGTGTGTGTGTGTAGATGGAAACTTGCTTTGTTGTCTAGGCTGGTCTCAAACTCCTGGGTTCAAGTAATCCTCTTGTCTTGTGTATTAGTCTAATCTCACACTGCTATGAAGAAATACCCAAGACTGGGTAATTTATAAAGAATGAGCTAAAAAGTAAAGAGATTTAATTGACTCCCAGTTCTGCATGGCTGGGGAGGCCTCAGGAAACTTAAAGTCGTGGTGGAAGCACCTCTTCACAGGGTGGCAGGGAAGAGAATGACAAGTGAAGGGGGAAGCCCCTTATAAAACCGTCAGATCTCTTGAGAGCGCACTCACTGTCACGAGAATAACATGGGGGAATGTGATTCAATTACCTCCTACCAGGTCCCTCCCACAACATGTGGGGATTATGGGAACTACAATTCAAGATGAGATTTGGGTGGGGACGCAGCCAAACCATATCACCTTGGCTTTCCAAAGTGCTGGGATTAAAGGTGTGAGCCACTGTGTCCAGCCATAGAAACTTACAATAAGTCATGTTTCTTGTTTGAGAAATAGCTACCATGAGCGCTATTATTGTTAAAGCTATATATTATTAGAAAGCAGACATCTCACCATATCTGCTGATTTTAAATGCATTGATCGTCTGTTACAAAGTACGGTAAGCTTGGAAACAAGTAATTTAACAGCGGTAGGTGATGCAGGTCATAGTGGGCCGCTTATGCATGACTGTTGGATGGCAGGTTCCCTAGATTGGGCTGAGGAGACCCGAGGTCTCACCTCTGCCAGCGACTTGCTGTGCGCACTTGGTCAGGTGACTCATGGCACCTGGACAGAGGGGGTGGCAAGTGGTGTGGTGATCACAGGGACGTGGTATGTGATTGCGGGAGAGGGCCGGCTGGCATGAGTGAAAGAGAAGACAGTTTCTTTCATACCGAGAAGTATGGACACTTACCAGGAGGCTTACCTAAAGTAGGAGAAGACCTTCCACCCCGCTCAGAAGTGGGGAGTCTTTCAGCTTTTTTGGGGGCATTTCTAGCCTCCTGGCTCCTCCAGCTGTTCTGGAAGCCCCAGCTTTGTGCTTCCAGCTACCCCCGAGAATCCATCCCACACTAGGAGAAGCAAAGACTGATCCTGGAGCCTCTCCCACTGTCGCCAGCTAGCCCACTCCAGCATTTCCCCTCCCTGCAGGCCGGTTCTGCACACTACAGGAGATTATATGCACAGAAACAGGAGGCACACAGCCGATGTTGGAAGGGGTGCTGTGTTACTGAGGTGCAGTACACAAAAGCAGGGGGCACTCAGCAGACGTTGGAAAGGGTGCTATGTTACTTCGGTGCAGCTCAGTACCGTGGGAAGGGCAGACACCAGGGTGAATCCTGGCTCTGATTTGGGCAGCTTATGTCATCACCCTGAGCCTCAGTTTTTTCATCCGTAAATGAGGATGAGAATACCTCCCTCACAGAGTATATGTGACATGATTAGAAAATGCCTAGCCAAAAAAAAATTAAAAATTAAAAAATAAAAAAATAGAAAATACCTAGCCAGTAATAAGTACTCAAAATATATATATATATACACACACGCACATTCTCATCTGCCTTTTTTAGGTCTTACTTTCCTTGTTTGTAGGATAAGGGAGTTGGACAGGATGGTTCTGTTTTCTCCAGCTCTGAAATACTGGCTTCCCGGCATCATCTAATTTCAGGCAGAAAAGCCAGTTTTCTCAGTGTATCAAAGATCACCATTTCTTTTTTTTTTTTTTTTTTTTTTGAGATGGAGTCTCGCTCTGTCGCCCAGGCTGGAGTGCAATGGCCGGATCTTCGCTCACTGCAAGCTCCGCCTCCTGGGTTTACGCCATTCTCCTGCCTCAGCCTCCCGAGTAGCTGGGACTACAGGCGCCCGCCACCTCGCCCGGCTAGTTTTTTGTATTTTTAGTAGAGACGGGGTTTCACCGTGTTAGCCAGGGTGGTCTCCGTCTCCTGACCTCGTGATCCGCCCGTCTCGGCCTCCCAAAGTGCTGGGATTACAGGCTTGAGCCACCGCGCCCGGCCTCAAAGATCACCATTTCAAAGGCCGTTTTGTTTAACTGGTCGTGTTTTTCTGGTTAACTCAGGTGACATCTGTTCCTGAGCTGTTCCTGACAGCAGTGAAGCTCAGCCATGATGACACAGGAGCCAGGTATTTACACCTGGCCAGAGAAGACACGAATAATCTGTTCAGGTACGTGGTGCATTGTAAGAACATGGTCTTGAATGTTTTATTTAAATCAGGGATGTCCAATCTTTTGGCTTCCCTGTGCCACATTGGAAGAACAGCAACTGTCTCAGGCCACACATAAAATACACTAACACTAAGGACAGTTAATGAGCTAAAAATAATAAATAAATAAAGGACCGCAATGTTTTAAGAAAGTGTAGGAATTGTGTTGGGCCGCATTCCAAGCTGTCCTGAGCATGCGGACTGCAGGCTGTGGGTTAGACAAGCTTGATTTAAAGCACTGACTCTACATTACGTGGTTTAAAATATCATCTCACTAGTATTTTTATTGACAGAGCATCTTTTTTTTTTTTTTTTTTTTTGAGACGGAGTCTCGCTCTGTCACCCAGGCTAGAGGAGTGCAGTGGCCGGATCTCAGGTCACTGCTGAGCTCTGCCTCCTGGGTTTACGCCATTCTCCTGCCTCAGCCTCCCAAGTAGCTGGGACTACAGGTGCCTGCCACCTTGCCTGGCTAGTTTTTTGTATTTAGTAGAGACGGGGTTTCACTGTGTTAGCCAGGATGGTCTCGATCTCCTGACCTCGTGATCCGATCCGCCCGCCTCGGCCTCTCAAAGTGCTGGGATTACAGGCTTGAGCCACCATGCCCGGCCACATGACAGAGCATCTTGAAAAATAAGGAGGCCGGGCGCGGTGGCTCAAGCCTGTAATCCCAGCACTTTGGGAGGCCGAGTCGGGCGGATCACGAGGTCACAGGATCGAGACCATCCTGGCTAACACGGTGAAACCCCGTCTCTACTAAAAAATACAAAAAACTAGCCGGGCGAGGTGGCGGGCGCCTGTAGTCCCAGCTACTCAGGAGGCTGAGGCAGGAGAATGGCGTGAATCCGGGAGGCGGAGCTTGCAGTGAGCTGAGATCCGGCCACTGCACTCCAGCCTGGGCGACAGAGCAAGACTCCGTCTCAAAAAAAAAAAAAAAAAAAAAAGAAAAATAAGGAGAAACTTACACGGACTTACAATCTCATCAAAATACAATTTTATAGTCTGAATCAGTGATTTACATTAGAGTTGGGAAACCCTGTATCAGAGTATTGTAGTGTCAGAATGATGATTTCTAGTAGCCTGAGGTGATGATGCGTCTGGGAACTGTGTCCGCAGCACTAAGATGAACGTTTTGCATTCTAGTCATTCTCCTTCCTCAGTGTTCCGTTCCTCCCCCTTCCCTGGCCTTCCGTTCCTTGTTCCTCCCCTTCCCTAGCATGTTGTTCCTTCTTCCCTAGCGTACAGTTCCGCACCACTCCCATGGACAGTACCGGTGTTCCTCACATTCTTGAGCATACCGTCCTTTGTGGGTCTCAGAAATATCCGTGCAGAGACCCTTTCTTCAAAATGTTGAACCGGTCCCTCTCCACATTCATGAACGCCTTCACAGGTAAGACCAGCATCCTGAACGGAAACCGCGTTTGGGTTTGCCAGGCACACCTACTGGAATTCAGTTAGTTTCTGAGAAGGGATGAGAGGAGTGGGCAATTAATGTTCTAGAATAATTTTTACCCCTCTCTAGTTGAAGGACGTTAGAAATTTCATCCTTCAGGAAAGCCACATGGTAGCGAGATTATAAAAACTAGTGTTTTAATAAAAGGTATGTGAACTTTTCCCAGAAAGGTTGAAAACAATTTTCTCTTGGGGATATCGCTACAATGCCAGGCCTCCAGAGTTACCAGTAACGTTGATGTTTGACTTTTAGTAAGACTGACGCTAGTGGAGAGGGTGACAATGAACAGTGCACTCTGTAAAGGAGTGGCATCAAATAGCAGGTTAAATCCACGCTCTTACAGAATGAGGTCATCTTTGTAGACGTGTGAAAGTCTCTGGAGACACTTGAGAGAGTTTAGGTGTTCGCTGAAGAAAGCCCTGGTGCCCGTGGAGTGCAGATCCTGAGCCGGGATGGGAAAGCCGTCCCTCGGGGTGATGAGCTGGGACAGCGGCTGAGGTCGGGGGCTAGAGCATGGAGCCACTGCCTCATCTCAAGAATAGCTACAACTTACTGTCCTAGGACAAAGGGGAAATGAGGCTTGAGATTCAATAATTTTAGTAGAAATCTGTTATATTTTACAATTTCACTTTTCATTTGTACCCAGCTAGTGATTATACTCTGTATCCATTTTCCACACAAAATCCCAAGGACTTTCAGAATCTCCTCTCAGTGTATTTGGACGCCACCTTTTTCCCATGTTTACGCGAGCTGGATTTCTGGTAAGTCATGAGTGATTAGTTGATACAGACTTTAGTATTTGAGTCACTGTCAGTTTATAATTATTTGTCCTCAGGCAGGAAGGATGGCGGCTGGAACATGAGAATCCTAGCGACCCCCAGACGCCCTTGGTCTTTAAAGGAGTCGTCTTTAATGAGATGAAGGGAGCGTTTGTAAGTTTTCTTCCTTTTTAATGTTGTGTTCAGCTTACCTTACCCATGTACAGTACCATGATACAGACACATCTGGAAGGTGGTTGATTTTTATTTAATATTCTCATTATAGGTGACATGTTCTTGAATTAGCTGGGTCAGTGCTGTGAGCAGAAGCCAGGGGGTAGCGGGGCCAGGCTGCTGTCTCAGACCATGTCTCAGACCATGTCTGGCGACCCCCGTGTATGATCTGCAGCGAGAGAAAAGCTCTTTTCATACCACTATCAACACATTGTCTTTTTCACTCATTCTTGCCCAAGTACATGGTGTACTTTCTAGAGGCTGCGTGGCGAGGTGTGTGACACGCAGCGAGCTGCATACAGAGCAGATGGGGGAGTCCAGCTTCAGCTCTGAGCCAGACACTACAGAGGTTTGCAAAAAAGGCAACACAGCCTCACTCTAAGTAGTCCGTTTTTCACTTTGTTATGAGAAATATTTTTCAAACATTTATATTAACATGTAATGATGGCTTACCTTAATGCATAAGTATTTTTTAAATGTCTCAGCTTTAATTTAGAATATAGAAAAATTATATAAACACATACAGGCACCTACACAGGCAAAAAGGCCCACATAATCAAAAGCTGCTTGGGTCCTCATTAAAACCCATTTATGCCTAGTGTTCCATTATTGGAATCCTAAGCTTGTGGGAGTTATTTATATCCTACAGCTCAAGGTCATTGCCAAGGTCTGAATTTTTACAAAAAAAATTGCAACCTCAGGCATAAATGGGTTAATTTTTCAGAGTGTAAAGGAGTCTTGAGACCATTTTGGATTAAGAGCAGCTGTCCTGGGCCCCTGTCGTCATGTCCCCTTGTGACTTTGACAACCTGCCTGTGCTGGTGTCCCTGAGGCTCGTGGGTGGCCTGCTCTCTGATTCCCGTAGCCCCCCTCAGCTGGTGAACTATTTCTTACCTTTTCATTCTCAATTTGGTGGTCTTTTCTTCCAAGGAGTCTTCTTAAAACTCAAGTTAAGGTGAGAGCTTCTCCCCACTTCCCTCCTGGCTGGTGGGCAGACCTGGTGATCCCTCCGATTTACAGCCCTCGGCTATGCGTTTGTTGCAACACACATCAAAAAGTCCATTGTTCTCAGTCCTTGGGTCCTGTGCATGGGTGATGAGTGATTGAATACGGTGTTAAACAATGGCTGCAGGGGTGTCTTTTTTTTTTTTTTTAACCATTAGAACAGTTTTATTTGCAAAGTATTACAGGCATATGCACCAGAATGTGATCAATTGCGTATATTGTAAGTAATGTAGCATGTGTGTATTATTTTACATGTATATATTCTTATTTATTATTTATTTCACGTTTCAAGACAGACAATGAGAGGATATTCTCCCAGCACCTTCAAAACAGACTTCTTCCTGACCACACATACTCAGTGGTCTCCGGGGGTGACCCACTGTGCATCCCGGAGCTTACGTGGGAGCAGCTTAAGCAATTTCATGCCACTCACTATCACCCAAGCAATGCTAGGTAATATTTTGTTGGAAGAGTTTGATGGTGGATTGTGAAAAGTTGACTTGTTTGTGTTCTTCCAATTTCATGACATGGCGTCTCTCACATGTAGCAATGCTTAAGAAACATCTAAGTGTAGGTAAGATTCTTGGCCTAAGTGTGCCTATCTTACTTGGACATTGATTTTGGACATTTACAATGATAGCCTTCAGTGGGCTCAGCATGGTGGTTACGAACATGGCATTTAGAGCCCCCTAGAGGAGGGTCCTGACCCCCCAGCTTCTTGCCTCACATCCAGCTTTGTTGCGTATAGAGTGGGGGTGCATGGATGGTGCCCACCCCGACCCAGGGTGTGCGAAGCTTCGAGCCTCTCCTTGGCACGGAGAAGTGCTCTTCCGATAGTGGATGCAGTCACAGAACCTTCATCACATCCGCACTTTCTGATACATCACTTGTTTCTTATGTCACTCATATAAGGTCATTATAGTAATAATATAGTTATATGTATTATATAAAACACTAATAATTTACATATAAAATGCTAATGTAAAAACATATTTGCAAGGTTTATGTAAAAAGAATTATGAAAACTTTCAAGCATACAGAAAAGTAGACTAGGATAATGAGCCCCTAAACACTTATTCATGTAATAGATATCCTTTTCCTTGTGAAGTTTTTGGAAGTAAATGATAAATTGTCATCATTTACCCCTAAATATTTGAATTTGTGACCATAAAACAGGATTTTTTCTTACATGAGCTAATGCCATTTTCAGTTTAAAACATACCTTCATAAAACTGCCTATTTCTTATTCCATATTCAAATTTTCTAGTTGGCCCCAAAGTGTGTGTTGCACAGAGTCCCACAGATCACACCTGGTCGGCCCGGGTCTCTCCTGGGCACCCTCTCGGACGGCAGAGGAGTGTGCAGGCCGGGTTTCCTCCGGGCGCTCTCACTTTCCAGGTGTCCTGGCTGTTCCTGTGTGGTGTTGGGTGCCATGTTCCTGTGTTTCCTGAGAACTGGAACTTAGATCCAAAGCCTTAGTTTGAGTCAGGCTGTGCCTTTTTATTTATTTATTTTTTTTGGAGACGGAGTCTCGCTCTGTCACCCAGGCTGGAGTGCAGTGGCCGGATCTCTGCTCACTGCAAGCTCCGCCTCCCGGGTTCACGCCATTCTCCTGGCTCAGCCTCCCGAGTAGCTGGGACTACAGGCGCTCGCCACCTCACCCGGCTAGTTTTTTGTACTTTTTAGTAGAGACGGGGTTTCACCGTGTTAGCCAGGATGGTCTCGATCTCCTGACCTTGTGATCCGCCCGTCTCGGCCTCCCAAAGTGCTAGGATTACAGGCTTGAGCCACCGCGCCCGGCCGGCTGTGCCTTTTTAAGCAGAGTCCCTCGTGGGGAGCTCTGCATAGATGGCCACATCCTACCATCGTGTGAGGCCTGCTTGCCTCCACCCGGGGGGTCTCACGCCAGCGGGGTGCATGCTGAGAGTTGGCCACTGTCTTGTGAAGATCTGCTTTCTCCCTTCAGCCACAGACCATCTGGTGCACTTGAGTTTCTGGTGTCCTGTGATAATGAATTCCTCATCAACCTATTAATGGTTTTCATATTCATTGAGGATTATTGCCTGAATCATTTATTAGAGTTTGTGAAGTTTTCAAATTCTGTAATTCTTCATTCGTTTGCTGGACTTCTTCAAAGAAGAGCTCCACATCAGCTGGGGCTGTCGGGTTATCTTGAAATATGGTTCTGTGGAAAAGGCAGGGGCGGCTGCTCTCCCTGGGAAGTCAGTTTGAGGAGGAGGGGTGGTGCGGGAACTACCTCTATGGCCGGATCTCAGCTCACTGCAAGCTCCGCCTCCCGGGTTTAGCCATTCTCCTGTCTCAGCCTCCCCGAGTAGCTGGGACTACAGGCACCCGCCACTTCGCCCGGCTAGTGTTTTATATTTTTTAGTAGAGATGGGGTTTCACCGTGTTAGCCAGGGTGGTCTCGATCTCCTGACCTCGTGATCCGCCCGTCTCGGCCTCCCAAAGTGCTGGGATTACAGGCCTGAGCCACCGGGCCCGGCCTTTTTTTTTTTTTTTTTTTAAAAGACAGGGTCTGGTTCTGTCCCCCAGGCTGGACTACAATGGCATGGTCTTAGCTTACTGCAGCCTCAGCCTCCTGAGTAGCTGGGACTACAGGTGCACACCACCATGCCCAGCTAGTGCTTATATTTTTTTGTAGAGAGAGTCTCACCGTGGTGCCCAGGCTGGTCTCGATCTCCTGAGTTCAAACAGTTTACCCACCTTGACCTCCAAAGTGCTGGGATTACAGGCGTGAGCCACTGCGCCCAACATGGAGAAGAGAGTTCTTTCTTTTCTTCTTTTTTTCCCCCCAGTCATCTTTGTTTTGTTTTTTAGTACCACTGTGACCTCACAAATATTTCTCTATGTGTGTATATTTGAGACTATGTGATCATACGGAATTTATTTATTTTTATGCCCACATTTGCCACAGCTGTTGGCCTGTTTTGGTCTCACTTCTTTGATTTCTATGCCCCCACCCCCACCTCCCTAACGCATGCACAGCCAGGCCCTCCCTGCTCCAGAGGCTCAACTGTTTCCCAGGGAGCTCTGATTTCTGTGGCTAGTGGGGAAGGGCCTTTGGAGAGTAGCATCTGGACACTAGGGTTGGTGATTGCTCCTGGATTCTCTCAACCCCGAGAGTGTAAAATTTGTTTCTAAATTCTAGAATGAGAAATTTCTGAAGGTTCTTTAAGATACTAGTTCCCCAAACCTTAACCATAACTCAGGCAACATAGTAAAGAAAAAGATAAATTCTGTCATTGTAACCTTTTTCCTCTGGTTGAATAAATGTGTTATCTTTATTAACATGTATAACCTTGAACTTGTTGCCAAAAATTTTTTTTTGCCAAAAGTTTTGTGAAATTGTCAGTTGGATTACTCTATTACTGTACCTAGGGTTATAAAGTATTTTAACAAATACCTCATTTGGTTTTTGTCACATCTCTAGATGAAGTTTAAAATGAAAGATCAATTTTTGGCTAGGTGTGGTGGCTCATGACTACAAATCCAGGCACCTTGGGAGGCCAAGATGGGAGGATTGCTTGAGGCCAGGAGTTTGAGACCAGCATGGGTAACAGTGAGAACCCATCTCTAAAACTTACAAATTAGCTGGCTGGGCGTGGTAGCTCATGCCTGTTTGAGAGGCCGAGGCGGGGAGATCACCTGAGGTCGAGAGTTTGAGACCAGCCTAACCAACGTGGTGAAACCCTATCTCTACTAAAAATACAAAAATTAGCTGGACGTGGTGGTGGGCACCTGTAATCCCAACTACTTGGGAGGCTGAGGCAGGAGAATTGTTTAAACCCAGGAGGTGGAGGTTGCAGTGAGCTGAGATTGCATCATTGCACTCCAGCTACTCAGGAGGCAGAGGCAGGAGGATTGCTTGAGGCCAGGAGCTTGAGGCTGCAGTGAGCTGTGATGGTGCCACTGCATTCCAGCGGTTGCCTGAAGCCAGGAATAGCACCATGCCCTGTGATGAATATTGAATTTATAAATTAGGCACAGTGAGAGGTTAACAACAACAATAATTAAAAAAAAAATTATAACAGTGTACTGTAATAAGTTACGTGAATTTTGGTCTCTCGAAGTTCCGTGATATTTTTGGACCTTAGTTGAGTAAAGGTGACTGAAACCGAAAGGCGAGACCTTGGGTAAGGGGCACTCCTGTGTACTGTGTTTCAGTGAAAAAGACAGCACTTGATCTCACATCTTAACTAAAACAGACTAATTATATTCCCTTAAAATTTTAGGTTCTTCACATATGGTAATTTTCCATTAGAACAGCATCTGAAACAAATTCATGAGGAAGCACTGAGCAAATTCCAGAAAATCGAACCAAGCACCACGGTGCCATCTCAGACACCCTGGGACAAGCCTGTGAGTGCCCCACCGTGTTTGTGTCCTGCCTGGTAAATATGTTGACATGAGGACTTGGACTGGGTGTTCATGATGGGATTTCAGAGGCTGTCATGGTCGGTACAGAGTATGGGAGATCTTTTCAAACCAAAAGAATGGTTATTTGTTTGAAAAGAAAGTTAACTTAGCGGAAAGCATGTTTCGGTCCATTTTGTGTATCCACATAACGTAGAGTCATTAACAACTGTCAGACACTATGCCTACTCACAAGGTCACGTCATTTTACAGAGGGAATTCCAGATAACATGTGGCCCGGATTCATTTGCTACAGATCCCTGTAAACAAACAACCGTCAGCGTTAGCTTCCTCTTACCGGAGTGAGTATATGCTGTCAAAGCTCATACAAGACAAAAACATGAGGAAAATATTCTTATTAGAAGGTTCAGAAGTGAGTTCTACAATTGAATGTAAATTAATAATTAATACACAGTTAGGATTCAGGGGTTAAGTGGATTTTAGGAAAAGAGAACAAAATGTCAAAGTTTTTAATAACATCCGAAATGGTTTTTGAGGAAAATCATTTTTGATAGCCCTCCGGAAGAAAAGTAATTTACTTATTGTATTTCAAAGCTTTCTTCCTACAGAGAAAAGACTGCCTCAGACCAGCAATTGCTCACATTTTGAGGTCACAGGTCCCTTTGAGTGTGAGAATGGTACTGTGAACATGCGCCTCGGCAAAATACACCACATACAAAACTTTGTAATTCGGGTGGTTTCACGAGAGTAGCTCAGAACCGTGCCGGGGGTGTTCAGGAAGGGAAGGCTCTGGGCCCTCCCGTGCTCAGCCTGTAGCTCCGTGGCTGGCACCTCTCCTGGCTTGTTCCTTGTCTCCTTAATGGTGCTGCCACTGTGCCTGTCATTTAAATCACGTGTGGAAAGTGCCTGGCAGGCTGTCACATGGGGAGCATTTCATGTGCAGTGCAGTTAATTTTATGGTTTGTGCCCCCCCCCAAAAAAAATCCCAGTATTTAAGGGAAATTCTCTTTTGCTCATAAAATTGTTAAAATAAATGTTGAAATGCAAGAATTTCTAGAAAGATGTGTAGTGATTCTAAATAAAATGTGCATAAGGGCCAATAATTTTCCCTTTTCTCTTACTCCCCTTTCCTTTTTTTTTTCCTCCGATGCAGCATCACCGACACGTTCGAAGCCTTCACATTAAGTCTTCTGTCTTCACTCTTGACTTCTGGGCCCAATTCTCCCTTTTACAAAGCCTTGATTGAATCTGGCCTTGGCACAGACTTTTCGCCCGATGTTGGGTGAGTTTATGATGAGATTAGATCAGTAGTTCTGAGGGGTTGGGGGCAGTTTTGCTCCTTCACTCCACACCCTGTCCCCGCCCCACACTTGACAATATCTGGACCATTTTTGGATTTTTGATCACTATAACTGGAAGATGGTGGACCAGGAAGTTGCTGAGCATCTCATGGTGCACAGGATGGCTGCCCCCATCAGGGAGCTCTGGATGAGATCCTGGATCCAGTGCCAGCCATTTCTGTCCCCTCAAGGGGGCGTTTGTCCAAAATAAAACACCCAGCACAAAGGCAGCTTTTCCAGGGCCTCAGAATGTCATGCTGTTGTCTCTTACAGGTCAGGTCATTAAGTATTAGAAATGTTTTAAATTGTGTAAAACTCAGCAGTTCTCTGTTTTGATATTTATCCTGCCATAACGCAAAAATTTAAATTTAATTTTTAAAAAAAGATGTAAAAATGACATAGATGTACATGGAACCAATTACTTGAGAACACTGCTTGAATGCACTTTTCAGTGGAGGGGCTGGAGTTGGAAGTGCTTCATTCTGATCTTTAAATCAAGCATATGACGAGGGCATGATGAACGTGCCTGGATTCCAGTGCATCATTTCTGGTTTTTTCTTCTAGATATAATGGCTACACGAGGGAGGCCTACTTCAGTGTCGGCCTCCAAGGGATTGCAGAGAAAGACATTGAGACAGTCGGAAGCCTCGTAGACAGAACGATTGATGAAGTAGTTGAGTAAGTGTGGCTTATTTGTAACAGTCTGCTTTCGTTCCTCATTTCTGCGTGCTTTTTGGGAGGTGCTGAGCCTGATCCACTGTTTGGGCCTTCCCTCTCTGTCGTATAATATGCATTTGTTCATATTAAGTTGTTTAAATGTTATCTCTGCCACTTTTTGTTTCTAAAACTCTTCTATATCTTAGGTTTTTGTTTCGTTTTGAGACAGGGTCTCACTTTGTCACCAAGCCTGATGTGCAGTGGCGTGATCTCAGCTCACTGCATTTTCCTCTCCTACCGGGCTCAGGTGATCCTCCCACCTCAGCCTCCCAAGTAGCTGGAACTAGGGTGCACACCACCATGCCCAGCTAATTTTTGTATGTTAGAGATGGGCTTTCTCTATGTTGCTCAGGCTGGTCTTAAACTCCTGGCCTCAAGCAGTCCTCCTGCCTTGGCCTCCCAAAGTGCTAGGATTCAAGCATGAGCCATTGTGTGTGGCCCATCTTTGTTCTTCATTGTATTCTTTAGGAAAGGATTTGAAGATGATCGAATTGAGGCTTTACTTCATAAAATTGAAATACAGATGAAACATCAGTCTACCAGCTTTGGGCTGATGCTGACATCAGTAAGTGATTTCTCAACAACAAATTTACTTTTATAATAGACGTTTTGTCTTGTTACTAGCTTAATTGGCTTTTTGATATTTTTATGTGAAATTGATTACTTTAAATGGGTAAGGATTTATAACTAGTAGTCTGTTGGTTATTTCCTAAACATTATTTCAGCCTGTGGTTTTTATTTTATTAGAACGAAATAGAGCTAAAGTAAGGTTTTTTGTTTCTCCATCCAAATAATTACATGACTTTTGTTATAAACAATCATCTGTGGTATATTTAAACATAGAAACTAGGATCTTAATATCAAGTCTGGGCTGTTTGTGGAGGTTGTACTGTGTGGTACCAGCTGCATTGTGGATGTGGAAATCTTCCTTCCAGTACATAGCTTCTTGCTGGAACCACGACGGGGACCCTGTGGAGCTCCTGAAGTTGGGAAATCAGTTGGCTAAATTCAGACAGTGCCTGCAGGAAAATCCAAAATTTTTGCAAGAAAAAGTAAAACAGTATTTTAAGGTAAGAAAGTTGGATAATTCATTTCTCTAATTTTGAAGTTGAATTTTATACTAATGAAAGGAATATTAGGAACATAATCTATACATTTAAGTAATTTCTGTTAATGGGTGACTGAATTTCTAATTAAAAAATGCTTACATTAACTTTATTTTCCAGATTGTAATGCAAGTTGAGAGTTTTTTTTTAGATGAATGTCTGTGTGCATTTTTAGTATGTGAATATATGTATGTGTGTGTGAACAAAACATTTGCATATATTATTCTTTTATTAGTAGAAGAATATAAAATAGGAGAACAGTCACCCAAATGTAATGAATCTTCTGGTTTTCGTGAGTGAATACTTTTGATGCTTGTGCGTTTGTTTTCTCAGATTTTTGGGCAGTTGTGCTTGGTTGCCTGTTCCTTGCTTTGTACTCATTATTATGGTAGAACTTTTAAAAAGTGTTCCCATGGTGGGAAAGACTGTTGTCTACTTTGAAGGGGAACTCTCCAGTAGGTTCCGTTGTTTCAGGCATGAGATACGATTTAATAACTTGACCTGCAGCTTCTCTCAGCGATTGTGAGTTATTTCCGTGAACTTTCTGGTGTCTTCGAGTTATCTTACCTCTGTAGTATTTTATATGGGAGCATTTTGTGCATGTATAGTTTTTTTAATTGTTGAAATCTTACCTCTGTAGTATTTTATATGGGAGCATTCTGTGCATGTGTAGTTTTTTTAATTGTTGAAACAAGGAAAGTACATGAAATAACCTAACGTTTATTTTTATATTGCATCAACTTGTGTTTTGTTCTAATAATTTATAAAGTATCGAATGGGAAATATAGTTCTAGCCTTTTAGAAGTTAATAGTAGAATGAACACTAGACAAAAAATAGAATTCTGTATTAACTTCAATTTAGACTAAAGTCCAAGATCTATAGTACTTAAAACTGCAAACCTTTTTACAACTAAGATGTAGTGAAAATATTTAGTATTGATATGCTTAAGACCTAATGACCATAATCATGATAATAGTAGAATAATAGCGTTTATGAATTCTGTAACTACTACACAGGCAGGTATGGTGGTAAGCGTTTTCTAAGACTTGTGTACTTTCATCGGCAAAACAACTCTTGAGGTTCGTTCTATTATTATTATTTTTAAAGTGGGAAAGTGGAACCACAGGACCAAGAACACACCAGCAGAAGCTTGTTGAGTGCTAGGTTGTAATAAGGTCTTGTTTTCACTTGGCTTTTGTTGTTGCTGTGGTTGCTGCAGAATAACCAGCATAAGCTGACTTTGTCGATGAGGCCAGATGACAAGTATCATGAGAAGCAGGCACAAGTGGAAGCCACGAAGCTCAAGCAGAAGGTGGAGGCTCTGTCCCCCGGAGACAGGCAGCAGATCTACGAGAAAGGTCCGAGGCTTCCTTCCGAGCCGGCGAGGCCTGACCTGCACTCAGGCCGAGTGCACTTGTTAGTGAGTTAATAGTTGGAGACAGGTATTATTTCAACCAACAGGTGTCCACTGGGCACCGACAGAGCTCACGTTCGGTGCAGTGGGTTCAGATAATTTCAGAAAATTGCCCTCATAGCTCAGTAGGAAAGGCAGGAGTCACTGAAAAGAAGTAGCTTGGAAAGATGTATTTATTTTACAGATTTTGTGAATACTTTGTATTTATCAGGTGCCATAACATGCCAGTACCATTGTTATGTTGCAGTGCGTGTTGCATGGCCTGTGAGCAGAGTGGACAGTGAGAGCTGTGTGTTGGGAAGAGGCCTGTCTCAGGCATAGAGGGGGGTGTGTGTCAGCCGCAGAGCAACACCAAGATTCTGTGGGACAGGCGTGGGGCACACAGGGATGGTGAAGCGTTGGGAATGGAGGGAAGACAGCGTGTGGGGGAGACAGGTGTGCCCGGTGGCCCTGGGGAGGGCCTGTGTGGAAGACGGGGAGCACATGGGTGCTTCACGGATTAAGGCAGGAGAACTGCCAGGTCAGTGAGCAGCGTAGCAGCAGCCTTATTCGGGATAGTTTTGCAGAAAAACAGAGAAATTGGATGGAGAAAACTGCTGAGAGGCAGGGGATTTTGGCAGTGGCAGCGGGAGCGGCTGCAGGAGTGAAGGAAAGGAGGAGGCCACGGGAGAGAAGGGGACCCAGATGGATTCTTACAAGTAGTTCGGCCTCTGGGAAAAAACATTTGCAAAAGTGGTGTCTGATCAAGGCCCGTATTCAGAATACACGAAAAACCAACAATTCAGTCATGAGAGCGCTCAACCCAATTAACGCATGGGCAAAAGATTTTGACAGATGTCATCGAAGAGATCCTAATGGCAACTAGGCACATAAATCATTACATGGAAATAATCTCATTACTTTCTTAGGGAAATGTATCATAATTATCAGGAAAATGCAGATTAAAACTACAGTGATATACCATTATACACCTACTAGAATGACTAGCAGTTTAAAAATTACTGCCGGCGCCAAATGTCGTCAGTCCTGAAGGGCAGGGGGAATGAATGCTCACACACTGCCAAAGGAGCCAAAATGGTGTGGCCACCTAGGAAACAGGGTCACAGTTCTCACAGTGCCAGCCAACATGCACGGACCAGGAAGGCCCCGCTCCTAACGTTCCTTCCAGAGAAATGGAAACAGGTATCCACACAAAACTTGAAACAACCCAGACTTCCATCAACACATACATCCTTACAAAGAAATGCCACTAGCTGCGAAGGAGCACGACAATGATGCACCCTTGGTATTGGCGCATCTCAGAAACTTCCCACAAAGGGAAAGAAGCCAGGAGCCAGGTGACATACCGAGACCATTCATGGGAAGCCGTGGATGTGGCAAAGCTGCAGGGACAGAGAGCGGATGAGAAGTGCTGGAGGCCCAGGGTTGGGGGTTGGTTGACTGTAGAGGGGATGGGAGAGTTTTGGGGGTGCTAGAAAGGCCCAGTACTGTGATGTGGTGGCTTCATAACTTGCCACAATTTTCAGAACTTACTGACTTGTGTCTTTAAAATTGTGAATATTATTGCTTGTAAGTTATGTATTAATAAAGCCATTTAAAAATATATGCAACACATACACACATACTTCTCCTGTTAAAAAAGCTAGTTGGGGCTGGGCGCAGTGGCTCACATGTGTAATCCCAGCACTTTGGGAGGCCGAGGGTGGCGGATCACGAGGTCAGGAGATTGAAACCTGGCTAACATGGTGAAACCGCGTCTCTACTAAAAATACAAAAAATTAGCCAGGCGCGGTGGCGGCACCTGTAGTCCCAGCTACTTGGGAGGCTGAGGCAGGAAGAATGGCGTGAACCCGGGAGGCGGAGCTTGCAGCGAGCCAAGATCATGCCACTGCACTCCAGCCTGGGTGACAGAGCGAGACTCCGTCTCAAAAAAAAAAAAAAAAAAAAAAAAAGCTAGTTGGGCTGGGATTCTGTGAGAAATTGTCAGAAGGTAAGAGTGGACGTTAGGTGGAAAGTAAGTGACTTCATTTTGATCATGCTAACGTTGAAGTTATATCATGTAGTAAAAGAAAAATTAATGTCAACTTGTAATCTGTTCTTATTTCTATCTGAATTCTTGTTTAGAGACAACTGTTTTAAGCTGTTTTTTTTTAACCTTAGTCTTTTTTTTAAGCTCTGTTTTGTGATAATTGACAAGCTCCAATCTTCCCACTTTTAACTGAAGTTATTCATGAGTACACAAGATAATTCCATGAGTAGGCAACAGGTTGTATGTTTCCTAAATTGCTTCATATTCGTTGGCCTGACCTCAGAGCTGTGCTTTAAGAAAACCCAGTATACTGTAGTCCAAACCAGTAGGTTAATGAGCAGTGCTCACACTACAGAGTTCTCCTTTACACACTCACTGCAGAGCTCCTTTAAAGGAGGGCACAGTGCTAGTGCAGTGAATGGTTATTTCAGGTCAGTAAGTCTTCAAGTGTGCACGGCAGTGTTAGGATTCTGTGAATTAAAGCCAATCTGTAGAGAACAACAATGCAGAAGAGGTGAATGGGAAACTAGTAAAAGCTTGAATCTTCTGATTTCTGGTCTTGGGTGTGTCTTAAGCACTGTGAAGGGGTAAAGCCTCCACCATCAGGGAGTGTGTGATGTGCTGAAAGGAAACAGAAGAGAATGTGCCAGAGGCCTTTTCTGCCCACTGTGAGTGAGTGTGTTCAGAGAAGGAGCTCTGGGATGTCAGGGTAGCTGTGGCGTGCTCTAGTGCAGGTGGGCCCAGGAACCACAGGGAAGGCCGGGTAAGGGAAGAGGCAGGAGGGAGCTTCCTGGCAAAGCCACAGATTACAAAACCTCCGCGTGGCATGAGGTCGGGAAAGTCAAGATGTTAGGTAGGTGGCGAGCTGGCAGGGGAAGCCTGCAGAGTCCGGGTCTGAGCTCCTTGCCACTGGGAGCCTGGGCTCCAGATGCCTCTGGGAGCGGGGGTGGTTGTTGATGGCAGTTGCAGCTCCAGAGGTGGGCGGAAGGGCTGGAGCCCACGGTGGGGCACCTGTGGAGGGGCAACACTGCCTGAGATGCTCACTGTGCCCCAAGGTCCTGTGTCTAAGTGTGTAGCACGCTCTCGGGGCACTTCAGAAGGTGGAAATGGAACATGGGGGAGGTCAGCCCAGCAGACAACAGGAGTGCTGTCTGCGGGGACTGAGTTAAAGCGGGAACTCGGCACAGCCCTCCCCGGGAGTCATGGAATCGTGCGCTCGTGTACTTGCTTGGCACGGTGTAGCACTGTGAAGCCGCTTCACTGATGGCCATCAGGGCGGGGGGCACACCTGGGTCTTAGGATCTTCCGCATAGGCTGTGGCTCGGTGGAGGGGTCCGCTGTAAAGGTGCTGTCTCCCTCATTGATGAATGGACTGTCAGGCCCAGGAAGTGTCTTTCTAAGCACCACTGTAATTTGTGTGATTTATGTGATTGTGTAAGTCTTTTGTTGAAATTAGTGAAAATGAAACAATAGAAAACGAGTATAGGGCCAGGTGCGGTGACTCATGCCAGGAATCCCAGCACTTTGGGAGGCCAAGGTGGGAGGATCACTTGAGGTCAGGAGTTTGAGACAGCCTGGGCAACATGGCAAAACCTCGTCTCTACAGAAAAAAAAAAAAAAAAAAAATTAGTCACGAGGCTAGGGCAGGAGGATCACTTGAGCCCAGGAGGCAGAGGCTGCAGTGAGCTGAGATGGTGCCCCTGTACTCCAGCCTGGGTGACAGAGCCAGGCCGTGTCTGAAAACAAAAAAGATAAGTATAAAGATCACTAACTGTCAGTCCAACAAGAAGTGGTTTGAAACTCTGAAAACAAGTCGAATCTATTTAATGTAAACTTTGGAGGGTGCAGGAGAAGCTTCTTGAGCAAACCACCACTCCCCAGCAGAATGTTCAGTAATTGAAAATGAGAATTAGGAAAAGGGCTTCCCACTAAGGGGGTTATTAGTGCATCTAAATCTGGTCAGCCTGGAAATAGGAGATACTTTGCAAACCATCGTGCTCCCATATTCCCCACATGTGGCATGGACGGCTAATTCTGGATGTAAGATAATAACACAGGAGATAAGTTGCATCAATCCTTTTAATTATGGCCCCGAATATTCCTTTTTCTTGTTTCTTTTTTAGGTTTAGAATTGCGGACTCAACAAAGCAAACCTCAAGATGCCTCTTGTCTGCCAGCGTTGAAAGTTTCAGATATTGAGCCCACCATACCTGTCACAGAGTTGGACGTGGTCCTGACAGGTCACTGTGAACACTACGCTTTTCCTGGGTCTCGGGGTCCTTGGGGAAATTAAATATCACTCCTCACAGAAGCAATAGAATCACGTCTTGGAGGTTTTCCCTCAAACACTTGAGCAGCCCTGTGCGTTCATAGTCTTGCTGGCTTCTGCCTTGTTCCTAACTCTCAGTGGTGATAGACGCGTTCACTCAGTAAGAGCCTATGTGTGTGTTCCTGAGAGGGGTTTGATAGGGTGCTCCGATTTCCTGCTTCTAGAATCAAATGAGGATTTGGGTTATGCTGTGACTGTATTAAGTGCAGTTTAAAAAATAGAGGCATCCTCAGAGCCCTTTGTCCCAACTGTTAACCCTGCCATCAGCATGGAGGAAGCAGAGGGCTGAGACCCCCGGAAAGGTGGGTGTTGAGTTGAAAGGGAGTTGGAGGCCAAGTTTATCCCCCTGCTGTGTCCTGGCATTTCATTCCGTGACACGTTTTGTTCCATGTCATGTTTCGTTCCGTGGCACCTTTCGTTCCGTGGTACTTTTTGTTCCATGGTCTGTCGCTGCTTTTGAGTTCTCAGGGTGCCTCCTCTCTCTCTCGCTCCTGGCTGGTAGCTGGAGAGGCGTCTTTGGGGTAACTTCACCTGGGACGGTGTTGGTGCTGAGCTTACCAGCAGGTGTGGCCGGATGTGACTGAGCAGAGGGCAGCATGGCTGTCACTTGCACCTCGAGGACAGGGATGGGATTTCACCCTGGGCATCCCTGAGTCCTGTGAAGCATCTCCAGCCCGCCTTTTGTCTTCTAACAGCGCTTGTCGTGTTTATATCCTGTTTATTTTCGTGTGTGTGCACGCTCATGTGAGTGGAAATCGAGGCTGACATCCCTCTGATCTGTTAACCCTGGCAGTTTTTGTCTGTGAATCTCATTAAGTGTTCGCTAAGAGTGAGAGTAAATCAGTCATCCTTCCATGCCTTGGTCCCTCCGCTGGTCTAGGGCGCTCTGCTAGGTAGGGACCTACGTACGAAGCTGAATGCCCAGCCCTCCCCTCAAGAGGTCAGGAAGAGTGGGTGGGGAACACCAGGAGCCTTGTTTGGGGCCCTGGGGCAGCCTTCTGTTGTGGGGCCAGAGGGTGGCAGGGCCTGTTGGGGAAGATGAGCAGCGCTGAGGACGGGTGCGATGTGGGCCTGGGGGTTCTTGGGGGCACCTGGTCGGAGTTCTCTCTGGTTGACGGGGAGAGGTTGGGTAACTGGAACTTGCAGTTGTGAGACCAGAAGGTCGTGGTTCTGTCCTTCCTTTCCCTTTCCTTGGAGAGCGCAGGTTACTTTACTATTGAAGACACTTCCAGTTTTTTATCATGAAAATACAATAGAGAAGTTTATATAAACTCTAGTATAAGTCTTAAACCTCCATGCTTGAAAAGCAATAAATAGCGTTTTTTAAATATTATAAGTGGTTTAAATTTTACTGGCAACAATAAAAATGAAATCCTTTTTGTTTTTCTAGCCGGAGATATCCCTGTTCAGTACTGCGCCCAGCCCACCAATGGCATGGTGTATTTCCGGGCCTTCTCCAGCCTGAACACACTCCCCGAGGAGCTGAGGCCCTATGTGCCCCTCTTCTGCAGCGTCCTCACCAAGTACGATCGCAACACACCCTTGTGTGTCTTACTAACATCTGCTTTGTGTGCATATCTGTGTTATTCTAATGCATCAGTAGGAATTACCTTCAGTGAATCACAGCTTACAATGTTAGTGTGTAAGTATGGTGTACAATATATTGGTTTAGAATTTTTTATGAAAGTAACATTTTCTTACTATATTACATTGAAATATTTATGAATCTACGGTATAATGTAAGGATATACTTAGAGATCTCTATCTTAGCATATGAATCTGTGAAGCTTTGGAAAGGGTTGACGGTTTAATCTGAAAGTGTGAGTAATTGGATGTGCTTGCTGCCTGCGTTGCTCCTCCTCTGAGCTGACCTGTAGTTGCTGGCGTCCTCCCTAGGTGGGGTGTGCACAGGTCTGGAAACACACACATGAGTACCCACATCAACACTTGACCTTTTGCCCAGCTCTGCTGTGGCCGAGGTTGCAGGACAAGCAGTAGACAGGGCTGTGGGCTTCCGTTCCTATCCAGGATAATAGGGGGACATGGAACCCTGCAGCCGGCTTCAGAGACCACTGCCCAACCTGACACGCAGCTGGGGTCTTCCCTTTGTGGAGATGAAGTTGTCGGCGTGCTGCAGAAAGCTGCATGGCTGTGACACCTTCTGCGCCCTGGCTGAGGGTCCGCTCAGATGGAGAAATGTCTTCATGGGTTTGAAAGTTCCCTGCCTTTTTAAATATAGCTGCCGCTGTTCATCCTTTTGTAGCAGTTTAGAAAACACCTCATCGTCATTCCCTTGACTCAGTTATTTCTGGCATTAGCAGTGTCACTGTGAATGTTTCTTTCACAAGCGTGAGTGCTGAGAGGAAATACTTTTCTTAAAAATTTAGAAAGTCTTTAGCCTTTGGACTCCCTCGCCCAGGCTACCAGACATTTGAGCAAAGGAAGTATGTATCACAGTGATCTGGGCGAAGAGAGTAGGGAGTCCTCATAAAACATTTATTGAAAAGCTTACAACTGGAAATGCGTATTTTAGAATGTTGTTTTGAGTGCAGACACTGGCCACCCAAGTGTCTTGTGCCTCTGGACACTGACTTGCCAGGCGGGAGAAACTGGGGTCTTCCTGGGGGAGGGGACGCGTGAACTCGAGAGGGCAAAGGTTAGAGCGTGTGCCTGCTTGATGACCTTCGAACTGTGAAGAGGTTGGCAAAGCTGCAGTTATTCAATTAATGGCAGCAACTTGTAATTCAAGATGCACGGTTTTAAAAATGATTCAGTAAGGACTGCCTTGTAATCGGGGCTGTGCTTCTCTGCTGTGTCAGGCTGGGCTGCGGCCTTCTTGACTACCGGGAGCAGGCTCAGCAGATAGAACTGAAGACCGGAGGGATGAGCGCTTCTCCCCACGTGCTCCCCGACGACTCGCACATGGACACCTACGAGCAGGTAGCCTGTTACCGTCAGACGACAGCTGCGGTGGGAAGCTTTTCTCCAGTGTCTGTCACTGTTGGATTCGGCCCTAATTCCTTTCTCCTCTGTTTTCTTTGGTTCAGGGTGTGCTTTTCTCCTCTCTCTGCCTGGATCGAAACCTGCCAGACATGATGCACCTGTGGAGTGAAATATTTAACAAGTAACTTTATTTGCAAGAGCTGTCCATTCTTGGGGTGTACTAGCGATCTCCATTGGAAGTACTTTAAAGTAGACAATCTTACTTGTGTGTGTTGATTTCCAAGTCTGACTTTCACTTGTAGTTCGTATGGACTTACAAAATTTCTTTGGTCGTTAAAGTAGTCTGCAAACTTACATTTAATCAACTTTCCACGATACTGAAGGGACACGATGAATGGGTCTCCAGGAATTTCTTCTCCTTTTTCCATAGCCCGTGCTTTGAAGAAGAGGAGCACTTCAAGGTGCTGGTGAAGATGACCGCCCAGGAGCTCGCCAACGGAATCCCCGACTCCGGACACCTGTACGCTTCCATCAGGGCAGGCCGGACCCTCACGCCCGCAGGGGACCTGCAGGAGACCTTCAGCGGGATGGATCAGGTAAGAAGCTTGGAAGGAACCTCTGTTACTCTGGTTTAGCCACATATTCCAGAGTTACTGATTTCTTTGGGGATACATTAACTTATGTCCCAGAAATGCTAACTTTCTAACTGACCAAATACGGGGAAGAATTGATTGGTTGGTTTTAACTCATCTTCTTTTTTGTACCACCCTGCACCCCAGTTCCAGCCCTCCTCAAGCCACACACTTGCACACATAACCCCTGCCGATGCAGGGTTCTGATGTCACGGGTGCTTGGCTTAGACTGAGTGGGTCTGTTGTGGCCTCTGCCTCTCTGTGAGCGAGCTTCCTCTGGGTCTGTCGTGGCCTCTGCCTCTCTGTGAGCGAGCTTCCTCTGGGTCTGTCGTGGCCTCTGCCTCTCTGAGCGAGCTTCCTCTGGGTCTGTCGTGGCCTCTGCCTCTCTGTGAGCGAGCTTTCTCTGGCTCAGGTGCGACTGATGAAGAGGATTGCAGAAATGACAGACATCAAACCCATCCTGAGGAAGCTCCCGCGTATCAAGAAACACCTGTTAAATGGTGATAATATGAGGTGCATTTGTGATTTGTTTCTAAATATTTTATGATTCATCCAATTAAGCATAGTTTTTAGGTATTTTTTACTTGTAGAAACTTCAAGATAGAAAGTGCTTGGTAAAGGTAAAGGTTACAGAATTTATTGTAGATGTCAAGTGTTCTAATAAACTAAGAAAAAAATATTTTAAGCTTATTAAAAGTTGTAGGAGATGGGGAAGAAAGCAGGCTAATTTTGTTCTAGAAGTGCAAATAGGTTGAGAGCACTAGTTACGTTGCTTCCAAAAGCAAATGGTCTGTAACTGAGATATCCGTAAGGGTGAGCTTGCCGAAGGTCAGAGTAAAAGTACAGTTTCTTATATAATTCTGTGATGCTTTGAGGAAATATCTGGCAGCTCAGTCCTACACCTGCAGTTGGCCTTATGTGCCCTCAGGTGTGTGAGCATGAATGAAGTTTAAAAATGATTGACAGTTTTATTTTCAGCATCTTATTGTCAGTGACATTGATGTATTCGTCAGTACTTAACAAGAAAATGTTTGCTGAAGTCACTTCTCCTTCACAGAGAGTCCTGATGCCTTTTGCCAGTCATGTCTTGTGAATCCCTGGCAGATTGTACAGGGCGGTCTGTGGGTGGGCAGAGGTGAAGCCTGGCGATCAGGGGCTCCTGGCATTGGGCTCAGGCCGGCCTGGCTTCTGGTGCCAGGTCAGCGCTCACACTCGCACCTAGGAGGTCCTGGGCAGCTGACCCACTGGGGCCTTCTGCTTCCTCCTCCATAGAACCTTCCTTTGCAGGTTTATCTTAAGGAATAAAAGAATATCTGCAAGGCAGCATACATGCCTGGGATATAGTTAGTATTAATATAATGGTACCTGCTGTTACTTTAACTAGAGTAAGCTTAGGATTTACAGCCAAAAGGAAAAATATACACTCGGTCAGTACACTGTAGAGTTCAAGTAGATTTCATGTGGTAGCATTTGCAATTCTGTAGAATTTGGGAGAGTTCTGTTTTCATGTAACTTTGAGAGCATGGTAATTTTTTGCACTTTATAATGTTCTGCTTTAACAACCAGTTCACATTTTCAAATGGATGACTTCTGGACAGTAATGTTGAAAGCTGTCAGTGTTTTGATAGCGTAGTTCCGAAGGCATGGTTAGCAGATCTTCATAGTCTCTGTATTTTCTTTGCTCTTCGGAAGAACAGGAGTTTAGGGTCTCAGGCTCTGCCTCTGGGCGGCTTCATTAGCTGCCACATTGCACTGTGCAGAAATCTCTTGATAACCTGAAGCACTGCAGAGCAGGGAGGCGGCTGTGGTATTTCCACATTTGGCTGCTGTTTGTTTTAACACTTTGAACATTATTTTCTATAAAACCAACATCATTGAGTTATTGTACAAAATGTGATGAATGACTAAAACTGTTTTTTCTAACAATGGTTTTATGTATACGTAATTTTTAAAACAGGTGTTCAGTGAATGCGACTCCTCAGCAGATGTCTCAGACAGAAAAAGTGGTCGAAGACTTCCTTAGAAGCATCGGTCGGAGTAAGAAGGAACGGAGGCCTGTGCGCCCACACACGGTCGAGGTATGCGCTGATGGTGGTTCTGGCGCCTGGTGAGCGCCTGGCAGGTGCCAGGAGCAGCTGTCATGTTTTACACGTATTAACTCAATTCTCAGAATAGTCCAGCGTGTCGGGGTTCATATCCCCCGTTACGCAGATGAAGAAACTCAGGTTCAGGAGGATTAAATATGTTGTCCAGTGTTGGCCCAGTTAAGTGAGTTCAGACTCTGTGGTGTGTGCCTTGCAGTGAGTAGTCTGATAGGAAAACAGACTTCGCCTGGGATATGCTGGCATAAGAATGGCCCAAAACCATGGCCTCAAGAAGGCTGCTTTACTGCTGTTTCTATGACTCCCGAATCCATGGATTTGACATAGAACAGTGATGTTGGTGATAACTAATTTAGTAAATTTGATTAACTTACAAAGAGAACTGTAGTCTAGTTCATGGATGTCAGTAGAGAAGCCATGCTCCTCAGTGGACGAGGTTGGCGCTCACGTCTTCTCCTTTGGTGTCTGCGTATTCCTGGTTCAGTTCTGGGTGTGGTGTCTCTGCTGGCCTCTGGGAGTGGAGCCCATGGCAGGTGGCCTCCTGCTGCTCCAGGCCCCTCTGCCTGCAGCCCTTTCACTTTACGTGTCCTCTTGATTTCACAGATTAATGACGAGAAAGTGCAGAAAGAAAGCTTAAAATATTTTCTTTGTACTGTATAACAAGGCTACCTTTTCCTTACTGTCTGAAAATTTATTTTAAAATTTTCTTAATTTCTTTTATTCACTTTCTTTTTTTAGTTTTTGTTATTTTGAGACAGGGTCTCACTCTGGCACCTAGGCTGGAGTGCAGTGGTGCCATTACAACTAGCTGCAGCCGTGACCTGGGCACAAGTGATCCTCCAGTCTCAGCCTCGCAAGTAGCTGGGGCTATAGGTGTGCACCACTGTGCCCAGCTAATTTTTAAAAATTTTCTGTTGAGATGGGGGCTTACTACATTGCCCAGGCTGGTCTCAAACTCCTGGACTCAAGCAGTCCTCCCACCTTAGCCTCCAAAGTGCTGGCATTCTAGGCATGAGCCACTGTGCCCAGCCTATTTTTATTTTCTGTCCTTTTTTTTTTTAAGCATTTATTATTTAAAACACTTAAACAAGTCTGCCCTAACACTTGTTATATTAGCTCTGTGAATTTTATAAACTCTGTTCCTTCTTTTTTTTTTTTTTTTTTAGACAGAGTCTCGCTCTGTCACCCAGGCTAGAGTGCAGTGGCTGGATCTCAGCTCACTGCAAGCTCCGCCTCCCGGGTTTATGCCATTCTCCTGCCTCAGCCTTCTGAGTAGCTAGGACTACAGGCGCCCGCCACCTCACCTGGCTAATTTTTTGTATGTTTAGGAGAGACGGGGTTTCACTGTGTTAGCCAGGGTGGTCTCGATCTCCTGACCTCGTGATCCTCCCGCCTCGGCCTTCCAAAGTGCTGGGATTACAGGCGTGAGCCACCGTGCCCGGCCCACTGTTCCTTCTTATATATTTCAAGTGAGTTCTGAATTTTTGTCTTTTCTCTTGGAAACTTGATTTTCAGAAACCTGTGCCCAGCAGCTCTGGTGGAGATGCCCACGTTCTCCACGGCTCCCAGATCATTAGGAAGCTGGTCATGGTAAGAACCACAGCCCATCTGGGTTCCCAGCAGGCGGGTGCTTCCCTCCACGGCTGTGTCTGCCGCTGATGGTGAACGTTCCTCCGTCCGCCTGTCCGTGGGGCTGGCGTGTCCCTAGACTTGTGAGTTCAGTGCGTCCTTGGTCACTGCCACCCTGAGCCTTTTCTCTCTGAGACAGTGCTGAGTGAAGGCCCTGGTGGGAGTGTGTCCTCTTGTGCCGAGGAGGTGCGGCCCCTGGTATGGGGTGCGTCTTCCCTGTGCCCAGGAAGAGGGCTACTGCTCCGTGCGGTCTCCTCCCAGGCAACTCACCCTCCTTTGAACGTAGCTCCTGAGCAAAGTCGACTCCAGTGGGGCAGCCTGACAGATCCTTTCCCCCACTCAGCCTGGTGCTGATGCTGTTTGGTTTGGTTCCTTGTGGAGTCGAGTGATTTAACATATTCCTATGGTATAATATGATATGAAACATAAATATATAACTATGATATAAGTGGTATAGAATGAAATGTTTTTAATTGAACAGTATACTTTAAAGCATCACGTCAAGGTTGGAGGACTTCATGTCCGTTTTACAGTGAGAAATAGTGTGGAGCGACGTAACTGCAGTGCCTTGCTCTTGCGTCCCAGCACCTGGCTGCAGACTGTCACGGAGATGGGACCCCTGAGATGGGTTCAGTCCCAGCGTCGTAGGTGGTGCGTGGCAGCACGGCCGCCTCTGACCACACCTTGTCCCTCAGGAACCCACCTTCAAGCCCTGGCAGATGAAGACTCACTTCCTGATGCCCTTCCCGGTGAATTATGTGGGCGAATGCATCCGAACTGTCCCCTACACGGACCCAGATCATGCCAGGTAGGAGGGTGGAGGTCGGGACCTCTCAGGCCTGAGCCTTATGGAAGCAGCTGGTCAAGCCTGTTCGAGTTCACAGGGCATGTTTTAGCACAGGAAGAGTCTGTATTGACTCTGAGTGTTGGACCTGGGGCTGTGTGAGTCTATGAGCGGCCTCTTTAAACAGCAGAGTCTTTATGAACAAAGGCCCAGCTTTAGAGCCAGTCATTTTTGTAAACAATTTCTATTATTGAGTCCTATAAACAAAACAGATATTTATGACCCTAAACACAGACTCCTTTCAAAATGCCCCATGTACTCATCTCATCTCTAGGTAAAAATTGAATGGATTTAGGCTGAGACCTCTGATAAACATGGTAGATTAAGCCTTCGTGAGGACAGATGCATGGAATGACAGCAAAGGTAGATCAAGACACGAAGCCACAAGGGAGAGTGGGAGGTGACCCAGGCAGCCATGGGGGCTGCAGGAGAACCTCATGAACCAGACTGTGGGTGGGTGGGGGGTGCCTGAGCCAGGGCCACAGAGGGACAGGACGGTGGGGAGAAACCTGGTGGTCCTGCAGAGCCCTGCAGATGGCAGGGCTGGAGGCCGCCTCACAGTCCCTCTAAGGAGTTTGCCTCCCCTGTCTCCCCACCAAGTCAGAAGCTCAGGGAAGGAGGCCCTGGGTTGAGCGGCCAAAGCCACAGCCGAGAGTGAGGGTCAGGCCTGTTCCCAAAGTGGCGTGGGGCGAAGGAGTTTGCAGCCTACGGACTGGCCCTGCAGCCCCTTCTTCCGAAGTGTGGCTACCCCTCGGCTGTGTTCATCCCATCTGCGGAAACTGGCCAGACCAGGAGGACAGATTCATAGACATGCACCTTTGGGGACCCGTCAGTTGGGTGTGGATGACACAGATCTGTGCATACATGTTATATCCCGGAAATTCACTTCCTGTATCCTTGTCCCAGGCAGCTACCCCCATGAGGGACTAAACCAAGGAGGAGACCCCCAGGGTCTGGCTCCAACCTCGCTGGTCCCAACTGATGGCGACCCAGCCACCCGAGTGGTGCTGGGTTTCTCCTGGAGGGCCCACACGAGATGGTGTGACTTCTCCCAGCACAGCCCCTGGGAACACGCCCACTCCTTCCTTGATTTCCCACCTGGCCTATTTGACCCCCTTCATCTGCTTTGGGAAATGGCACATCTGTGGAAGTGGTGACCCGGGGCTGATCTCGCCACGGGCGTCTTTAAGGAGCCTGTGTCTTTGCTGCAGACGCTACCATCATTGTCTGCCCTGCCTTCTGTCGGAGGTGGATGTGTTCTAGAATCATCTAGAATGTGATGTCACCGTTCGCAGTGGAAGGCAGAGGAAATCAGCCCCGTTCCTAGAAATGTGCTTTATCGGAGAGTGTGTGTTTTCTTAAGGGATTCCTATACTGAGAGTTTGACTTCAGTTTCCTTTTTTTTTCCATATTCTGATGTGAGACATTTAAATGTTCATTTGCACATTTGCCTTTACAATAGAAATAACCTCTTTCTGCTTTACCAGATTCTAAAAATGCCACATATGCATTGGAACAAGTTAAGCAGTGTGGTGCTGGAAGTGTTAGATTCCCTCCCCACCACCTCTCCCTTCGACCCTGTAATCCAAGCCAACTGCTTGAAAATTGTGCTTCCTTGTGCTTTTTAGTTTTTGTTAATTAAAAAGAAAATCTCATGCCTGTAAGCCCAGCACTTTGAAGGCAGGAGGATCACTTGAAGCCAGGTGTTTAAGACCAGCCTGGGCAACAAAGCTAGACCCTGCCTCTACAGAAACTGTAAAAATAGGCGTGGTGGCACGCACCTGTAGGCCCAGCTACTCAGGAGACTGGTGGGAGGATCCCTTGAGCCCAGGAGTTCAAGGCTGCAGTGAGCTGTGATTGCACTAATGCACTCCAGCCTGGGGACACAGTGAGACCCCATCTCTTAAAAAACAAGACCAAAAAATGGGACCATAATTTATACGGGATTATTTTAAAACTTGATTTTATTTTCATTTTCACTTAATCCAATAATTACTTCATTGTCTATATGCTTTTTATCAGCCATGGTGTTTTTAATTTGCATTTTTTACTCGTTCATTTTAGTCTTAAAATCCTTGCACGTTTGATGACTGCTAAATTCTTGCATACGGAAATTCGAGAAAAAGGTGGCGCTTACGGTGGAGGCGCAAAACTCAGCCACAGTGGGGTTTTCACCCTTTACTCTTACAGGTGAGCTTTGCTCCAATTCACACATTGGGACGCACACGGTGTTTCAGTCTTCTACTCATGATTATCAGTGTCATTTTCTTCTACTGCAGTGAACTTTAGACAAAAGTTGTTCTATGTGCTGCTTTTCACTTCTCGAGCACTTAGCCACACCCAGCAATGTCTTTTCTGGTGCAAGGATTGGGGCCAGCAGCCTAAACGGGAAGCATTCTGCCTTCAGTAAACCCTGGCTTAAGCCAGCATATTTTGGCAGAACACGGTAGTGCCTCCATCCATGGTTTTGCCTTCCACGGTTTATTACCCAGTCACCCTCGGTCTGAAAATATTAAATGGAAAGTTCCAGACAAACACTTCCGAAGTTTTAAATTGTACACCATTCTTCTAAGCAGTGGGATGAAAGCTGACGCTGTCTACGGTACCTGCCTGTTGGTCACTCAGTAGCCATCTAGGTTATCAGATACACTGTGGATATCCAAGAGCTTCTGTTCACAGAACCCTTGTTTTACTTAGCATAACTTTTATTACAGTATAATTGTTGTATTTTGTTAATATCTTGCTGCACCTAATCTATACACTTTTTCATAGGTATAGGAAAAAAACACAGTATCCATAGTGGCTGTCTGAGGTTGCAACCCTGCTCTGGGGGACCTGGAACACAGGCCCCAGGTGAGGGGCTGCGATACAGCCTGAGAGCATTCTTAGCTCATTTCAGTTGGAGGTGCCTGATGTGGATGCAACTGTTAGCTTTCATAAACATAACACCGTTATTCTAAAACAATAAATTCTTAATTCTCTATAGCTTTGCTGCCCAAGAGAACATATAACACTTTTTAAGAAGGAGCTGGCCACCCGTGGTGGCAAGTGCCTGTGGTCCTAGCTACAGGAGGCTAAGGCGGGAGGATCCCTTGAGCCTAGGGAGGTTGAAGCTGCAGTCAGCAGATTGTGCCACCACACGCCAGCCTGGGCGACAGAGTGAGAGCCTGGCTCATGGATGCAGAGATAGATTAGGTAGGTAGGTAGGCAGGCACGTAGGTAGAGAAGTCGGTAGCCGTTGCCACGCTGCTGAGTTCTCTCCCTTGCTGTGCTGGAAGCCACTCTTCTAGACAAGGATGGGGAAGCAGCTCACAGCCCCTCTGCAGCTCTGAGTCAGGGTGAAGGGAGGGCTGGGCTCTTTCCATTTACACAAAGGGAAGTCTGGATCGGCCCCCTCAGGCTGATTCCTGTACTACCCTGGGTGTGTCCTTAAGGGAGATTAAAGGAAAACCTTTGTTTGCTTGATTTTTCCATGGGAGTCTTCTGTAATTTCCTTGTAATCTTGACCTGCCCCCACCCTCCACATCTTTCCTCTCCTGATGAGGACACAGAGAGGTGGATTTAAATCATCTGGGGAGGACTTTATGCAGACAGACTCTAAGAGGGAGAACGTGTTGAAAGTCTTATGTGATGGGATTTAAATTTCCACTGAGAGTAATTGAGCAATTTGTCAGTGGGCTGTTTGGACTAGATCAGATGTAAAATAGAGCTGTTAACCCATAGAAGATGGTGAACTGATAAGTCACAGGTTTGTCATAAACTTGTCCGTTGGTAAAATGCTTGCCTGTTTATTTCTCTGGGTTTCCTAGGGACCCAAATACAATAGAGACGCTCCAATCTTTTGGGAAGGCTGTTGACTGGGCAAAGTCTGGAAAATTCACACAGCAAGACATCGATGAAGCCAAACTTTCTGTCTTCTCAACCGTAGATGCTCCTGTTGCTCCTTCAGACAAAGGTATTGTGAGTGTAACAGTGAGAATCTCAGTCCACAGCCTCGCAGATGACGTTGCTTTCCGAGTCCCCTCACGCACAGGCAGGAGCACCAGCTTCTGGCGTCTCTGTCCTTGCCTGTGATACGATTTCCACGTCTGACACCCTAAACATTGGCCTTGGAAACACGCTTCCCGACATCTGGGCGAGAAGAGTGCATCCTGTCATTTCAGTTTTACTGACCTGAGGCCCAGTGGGGCCAACCCACGGCAGTGTCTGGGCTCATTAGGGTGGAAGGACGATGTGGGCACGGCCCAGGCCTGGCCACATTACTCTGTAGAGCCACTTTTGCTCACAGCATTATCAGCCTCATGCAGCCCTGAATGCATCCACGCTGCAGAAGCAGGCCTTGGTAAGAGCGTGGCTCGCTGGGAGCTGGGAGCCACGCTGACTCTGGGAGCTGGAGGTCAGGGTATGATCTCTGGGCTGTTAGACATGACCCTGTGGTTGAAACGCGTACGTGAAGTAACAGTGAGATGCACCTGTCCCCTCCGGGACACGAGGGCACAGCCCACTGTGCGAGCTCCTGGGCGGCAGCCCCACCGTGCCTGTGGTGTGTCTTCTAGGAATGGACCACTTCTTGTACGGCCTCTCGGATGAGATGAAGCAGGCGCACAGGGAGCAGCTCTTCGCCGTCAGCCACGACAAGCTCCTGGCCGTGAGCGATAGGTGAGTGGGGAGTGGGGAGTAGGGGAGACAGCGTCTGGGATTGGAGGCCTTAACAGCACTGACGCAGAAGCCAGTCCTCGCTGACCTCGCCTGCCTTCCTCTCAGGTACCTCGGCACTGGGAAGAGCACGCATGGCCTGGCCATACTTGGACCCGAGAACCCCAAAATCGCCAAGGACCCATCCTGGATCATCAGATGAGCGGCCCTGGTGCCCCCGACTGCACAGGAGCCCCTGAGACAACAGGCCTCTAGAGCTGAATATGAAAAGTCAGAAATGCTACTGCTTTTTCCAAGAATATTATGTGATCCTTAAGGTGTTGCCACTGACTGGCAAGTCAATCTTAAGAGCGACCAGGAAGACGTTCATTGAAATAGTCATGCATGAAATGCCAAAGATGCACCACATAGAATTTTCACTTTCTACTGACAGAAAGGCTTCTTTTACCTCAATTCTAGAATATTTATTTAAGAATCTAAAAATAAAGGGCAACTCTGACTTAGCCTCTGCTTGAGTCATTATTTTAAGTAGGCCCATTATTTTAAGGGCCTTTACTAAAAAACAGAAGTGAAATGAAAAGGTACACAAAGGTGTCCCACGCCTGCCTGTGCCGATTCATGAAACTCAATCACACTGAGGCCCTGTGGGAACGTCCTCCTAATAGACGGAAGTTCAGCGGGGTGGCCGGATGGAAGCAGTCCTGAGAAGCAGGTGGGCTGGGGTGAGTAAGCGCTGGCTTCGTCTTCACAGAGCCAGAAAGGAAAGCCTCCACGCCAGCTCTTCTTGGCCGTTGGACTCTGATTTCCCAAACAGCTTGTTTTCGGCGTCTCCTCTCCCTCCACACAGCTCTCCGCCGCCGTTTCTGAGGCACAGCTGTGGTCTCCTGCAGACTAGAGCTAGGAGGCAGAAACGCTGTCCCGACAGCAGGGGGGCCCACGAGGGCGCCAGGGCTGTCACCCCAGCACCCATGTCTACTCTGGCAAGAGTCATCGGAGAGTTCCAACCTAGGTCCCAGCGAGGACTGTGGCTTGGACTGGATGAGAAACTGGCTATCAGATTTTTCAAACCCCCACCTTGGTGGTTTTAACATGCAGCTAGGATTGCAATCAAGAGGCCAAGTAGGTAAGATTCATGTGTTCTCTTTTACTTTCTAAGGAGAGCAAGAGCCTGGGGTCGAGGCCCAGGGTCCTGGCCTGCTGCTGTGGATGGAAACTGACACATGGTAATAAACACAGCATTCCCCTTGGCCTGTGTAAACTACTGGCTTTGTTCTCCTTTTATGACTTATGCATAGTTCAGTGATCTCTAAAAATATTTTTATAATCTTTGCCCACAAAACTGCTGAGAAAACCTTTAGCAGCCACCCACAGATTGAGGTTTTAATCTCCTACTTAAAAAACGAAAACGGAGGACTGTTGGAGTTGTAGGCAAACGTTTAATACGCACATCTGAAAGCATGAGACACAGTCCACAGACAGCACGCACTGGAGCTGGTGGGCGCACGGGCGGTGACAGGTGCTTGCTGGTTAGGTATTAATGTCAATACTTGCATAAAGTGCTGATAAATAACTTAAGTGTTAGAAAAACAGATGGTCCACGGTGAGTCCAGGTTGCAGGCACATGCAGGCAGGACTGGGTCAGATGCTCCAGGGCTGCACATGCTCTAGCTGGCCTGAGTCCGACACGTCGTAGCTGGCCTTGTACTTGGCCAGGATCTTCATGAGGGGCCGCAGCTTGAGCCACCACTGTTCTTTGGGAATCCTGTGCCTGTGGAGGGAAGGGGGGACAGCAGTGAGGATGAGAGATGCCACGGCCAGCACAGTGAGTGGCCTTGCCAGAAACACGAGGGTTGTAGGGTCGGCTGAATCTTAATTTCAGGGTCAAATGAAACCATTGTTTTTATATTTTTAAAACTTCTTCCCAAAGACCTAGTGGTGGTTTTTTGTTGTTGTTTTGAGATGGAGTCTTGCTCTGTCCCCAGGCTGGAGAGCAGTGGTGCAATCTCAGCTCACTGCAACCTCTGCCTCCCGGGTTCAAGCGATTTCTCCTGCCTCAGCCTCCTGAGTAGCTGGGACTACAGGTGTATACCACCACGCACGGGTAATTTTTGTATTTTTAGTAGAGACGGGGTTTCACCATGTGGGCCAAGCTGGTCTCCATCTCTTGATTTTGTGATCCACCCACCTAGGCCTCCCAAAGTGCTGGGATTATAGGCATGAGCCACCAGCCTGGCCAAGACCTAGTATTTTTTCACTGAGCTTCAGAAAAGCTAGTTCCTCAAACCACTGAATGAGTTGTCGAAAGCAACAGCAATGGCCATTCCCCTGTCCTGTGCTCACATTGGCTGGGTTTGCTAAGGCAATAAGACCCCAACTTACTCAAAATCCGTTTGCTGCTTCAGCTCTGCCACAGGTTGAAAAATAACGTTTCTTTTGCTTATTCCCAGCACGCAAACGGAATCATCGGTGGTAAATTTTTTTCCTATAAAAGGTTTAAGAAAAGATTAACACCCTGTCACATGGGCGGCGGGAGAGCAGAATCACGGGGCGAGATGAGAAGTGAGATTCCTGGGAACCATGCTGAACCTGGCCTGGGCTTGTGCAGCTCTGCTCTTGTGGGATCGCCCTGATGGCTTCCTGGAAAGCAGCTTTTGTTTTTTCTCTCAGTGGAGAGAATTTTTCACTAAATAGTAGAATAGGGAAATTAGCTTAAATTACGACAAAACACTAATAAGAAATTGATGCTCACGAATACACACACTGAGAGGCGAGAAGCATCCATAGCTAAATTAGCAAAAGAAAATCGATGTAGAAACAGTTCTTCAAAAAGACAAACCAATTGAAACTATTCACATCAATGCTTTTGTAGACTGTCATTATTCTATGTCGGACGTTGGCAGTGATAATGGTTTGCCCTAAGAAAAGCACACATGTATGACTGAAGAAAGCTGAGGGGGGTGGGGGTGAGAAAGATGCTGGCACAAACAGCCACTCAGGAATGAGTGGGGACCAGCCACATGGGAACAATTAACAAGAGTATTATACAAAATGTCATGTTTTTAAAAACTTTTCAGTTTATCTAAAGATTTGTTAGAATATGTAACTTACAAAACTGATTTAAGGAAAAACATGCATAGTTCTACAAACATGAACAACTCATTCAGCAGCCACATCTTCCTCAAAACTGGAAGTTCTGATGGATGGAGTCCCAAGGAGCTTGTCCTACCAAACATCCAAAAAATAGAACGCCCCACTCAAACTGGGAGGGGAACTGCAGGTTGAATCTAGCAGTGATCAAAGAGAACATGTCACCCACGCCCAAGCTGACCTTATCCCAGGAATCCACGGCTGGTTAAACAGCAACGCTCAGGGACCAGCAGGAGTTAGAACATCACACGCAGCTCAGTACTGAACTGAAGAAGGAACCAGCACACACTACTTCTCCCCGATAGGACAGCATTTTCACCAAGGCAGACGGCCTCCCTCCCCGGACCCCTTACCTCTGCCCCGGGCCTCCTTGAGTTTCGCAGTGATCCACTCCATAGCTCTGGCAGAGATTTTGGTTCCAAAGTTTCTATCAAATGGAGAGGGTGCCCCACCCTGTTGGTGGTGAGAGTCATATGAAATATCAGTTATACAGTAACACTTTGTTGTTAAATAGAAATGACAATTTCTATTTCACAGAATTCACGTTTTTATTTCTAGGTCTTTATGGATAGCTGGAAGAGAACAAAACAAGATCTGTGATTCCTGTAGCCTGAACTCAGCCTGTTAAGCAAAAGTGTCAAGTGTTCCCCCTGCCCAGTAAGAGGAGGATTTTAATAAATGGAACGAGTCAACTAACAATCTCCAATATTTTAAAATCTTCAATCAGGATTTCATAAACTCATCTGGGGTGGGGATGGGTCGCAGCTTTAAGAACCTGCTAACCGTTGTGGATTCTTTAACAAAATCATTCATACGCCTACTATTTCATCATCATTTCAGGGGATTCATGAGCCCTCTGGAATAAATTCACGGGCTCTGATTTAAAAGTATAAAGAATAGAAGGTGGTGAGGAAGGAGTGTGTGCAAGTTAGGAATGCTGGACCGCTTTGTCCCAGGCTCAGCTCATGACATGCGTGTGCCTGCATGCAGCTCATTCCAGGTCATTCTGATTTGGGGTGTCAAGTATATTACATGTCTGATAATCCATTTTAAATCTTAGGAAGCTCCAGTTTTTAACTTGATGAAGTGTTTAATTTGAATAAGCATTTCCAAGTAACGGGGTTGTCACTGTTTTCATGAAAGCTGACAGTTCCCTTAAAATCCCCATTACTCAAACCTCACCAACAAAAGAATCCTAAAGCTGGTGATGTTTGGCATGACTTAAAAGTTTAGATGTTTTGGCTGGGCACGGTGGGGATCACGCCTGTAATCCCACCACTCTGGGAGGCTGAGGTGGGCGAATCACCTGAGGTCAGGAGTTTGAGACCAGCCTGGCCAATGTGGTGAAACCCCATCTCTACTGAAAATACAAAAATTAGTTGGGCGTGGGGCGCCTGTACTCCCATCTACTCGGAAGGCTGAGGCAGGAGAATCTCTCGAACCTTGGAAGGTGGAGGTTGCAGTGAGCCAAGATCGCGCCACTGCACTTCAGCCTGGGCAACAGAGCAAGACTCTGTCTCAAAAAAAAAAAAAAGATGTTTTTTATCATCTTGGAATTTACTTATACATTTTCCCCTAAAATGGCTAAAACAAGACATTAATCTTTAAAAATCACACGACAGTGGCCTCGTGGGCCCCTCATGCGGTCTCGGGCCTACCTGCTGCATGTGGCCCAGCACATTCTTCCTGCAGTCAAACACGCCTTTGCCCTCTTCCGAATAGAGCTGGTAAATGAAGTCGGTGGTGTAGTTTATACTGCAGCTCTCATTTCTGAAACAAGCAGGAAGGAGCCACTTTGTTTAGTGTGCAGTGGGCACGCGGCCCCCTGCTTGGGGAGATGGCCCTGGGAGGCTGGCCTCCCGCGTCCCCTGACCTACGGTGATTCTGCATCAACGCCAGTCCCTCCAGTTCACGGTTTGGCTTTCTGCAGTTTCAGCTACCCATGGTCAAGTGGTCAACTGAGGGCCACAAATATTAAATGGAAAATTCCAGAAATAAATATGCAAGTTTTAAATTGCACACCATTCTGTGTGATGAAATCTCGTGCTGTGTTGCTCTGTCCCACCCAGAACGCGAATCATCCCTGTGCCCTGAGTCTCCATGCTGTCTGTGCCTCCTGCCCCTGAGTCAGTAGCCGCCTTAGTTATCAGATGGTTATCAGTACCCACCCCCTCATGTATATAGGGGGCGGGTACTATCCTTAGGTTCAGGCACCCACTGGAGTCTTGGGACACATTCCCTGAAGCTAAGACGGATGACAATTTCCTTCTTCCTTCATAAACATCAGGTGCTAATTAGAGAAATGATTGCGATATATATAAAAGAGTAAGACTATAAAGCAAAAATTTTAGTTGTCTAAATGCGGGCAAGTCTTTAGAGCAACACACCACGACTCTCTTCTGCATCTGCTCAGCGTGTAGTGCACTCCAGCGACAAAGAAATCACCACTCATCCAGCCCAGAGTCACAGAGCAGAATCTAAGAACCGCGGTGTGACGGTGACCGTAAGATCAGCCCTGGTGTCTCACTCACCTGAGCACAAGGCCCCTCTGGATGGTGGTCTTCATTTTCTCCGTCAGGTGCTCCACATTGGACTGGAAAAGAGTATTTTGTTAATCAGACAATAAATTTCTGCTAAGCACCTACTGTGTGCCAGGCCCTGCAGGGCGGGAAGTGCCAACCACGCGTGGTGGTGAGCGTGGCCAAGGAGGCTGCAAGC